>NC_081423.1:68279493-68381993 GCF_949786415.1 Peromyscus eremicus
TGAGGCCAGGTGGCTTACATAGTGAGAACCTGACTCAAACACAAAAAGTTTTTTTGGGCCGGGCGGTGGTGGCGCACGCCTTTAATCCCAGCACTCGGGAGGCAGAGCCAGGCGGATCTCTGTGAGTTCGAGGCCAGCCTGGGCTACCAAGTGAGTTCCAGGAAAGGCGCAAAGCTACACAGAGAAACCCTGTCTCGAAAAATCAAAAAAAAAAAAAAAAAAAAAAGTTTTTTTGAGATAAGGGTCATCATTATGTGGTTCCAGGCTGGCCTGGAACTTACGACAATTCTCCTGCCTTACCTCAAGTGGTGGGATTAGAGATGTACATTACCTAACAGATTCTATTAATAATAATAATGATAATAATAATAATTTAAAAAATTATCTATGTGTTAAGTGTTTCTCTGTGTGTTTCTCCACAGAGGCCATAAGAGGGCACCAGATCCCCTGGAGCTGGAGTTACTAAGGGTTGTTACCCAGGTTCTCTGTGAGAGCCACAAATACTCTTAACTACTGAGTCATCTCTCTAGCTCTTGTAACTTTCTTTTAAAATCTTATTAAAAAAAGATTTGTTTATTTTTTTACTTAGGTGTATTGATTGGTTTTCAGTCTGCATGTAGGCCTGAGTACTATGTGCATACAGTGCCCTTAGAGGCCAGAAGAGGGCACTGCATCCTCTAGAACAGAAGTTGCAGACTCCTGCTACTAGCTGGCTTATGGGTGCTGGAAATCAAACCCAGGTCCTCTGCAAGAATAGAGGTGTTCTTAATGGTTGAGCCATTTCTCTAGCATCCCCTATAACTTCTTAAATGCACTGTTTCGTTACAAGATTAGTATTTCTGAAATTAATTCCCCAATACAACTGATTCTAGAAGTTGAGGGGGAAAAAAAGCCAAGCAAACATGCCAGTATATCAAGCACCACAAAGAGTGCCACTAGTTGTTTTTCCGATTTTAGTTTGTTATGATACAGTTAAGATGGGAAACACTTCCCATATAAAACCACCACCTAATCCCCACCCCCCACCCCCTGGCCCATCACTCACTCTTTCCTGTGATGTTTGATAGCGGAGGTGAAGGGCTGTAGGGTCCCAATCCACAGCAATACAGGCATTTCCAATGAAAGCTCTGTCTTCTCCACAATCAATTTTACAGCCTCTGCAAAATCTAAAAGGGGAAAGCATTCACATATGAATAAACTGTAAAGAATTAAAATTTTCTCAATTAGAAATACTCTTTAATATTTCTCCTAGCTTCATAGTTTGTCAGATTCTAACTTTAGCATCTGATAAATGCAGCAGTAAAAGTTAATAATAATTTCAGGAATCATGTTTGTAACTTCAAGTCTTTGGTTTTAAAAATCACTTAACAGTTGTTAACATATAGAAAGAGTTCCATGGCAAGTAAAATGATACAGAAACTAGCTGCTATTTGACATAAACTGACTTGAAAGAAATTATAAATTCATTTCTACAATGTTGTGAGCTTATCTTTTTATAAAATAGCACCTTAATTAAATATGTATACAAAATTTATAGAAGCAGGTGCAAGGGCAAGACACAGTCACGGCTCTAATATCTATGAGACTTCGTTTGTTATTATGACTATTACAGTTTTCTTTTTTTTTTTTTTTTTTTTTTAAATTATTTGTAACTTTTTTTTTTTTTTTTTTTTTTTTGAAGATTTTATTTATTTATTATGTATACAGTGTTCTGTCTGCACATATCCCTGCAGGCCAGAAGAGGGCGCCAGATCTCATTACAGATGGTTGTGAGCCACCATGTGGTTGCTGGGAATTGAACTCAGGACCTTTGGAAGAGCAAGCAGTGCTCTTAACCTCTGAGCCATCTCTCCAGCCCTATTACAGTTTTCTAAAAGGTGACTTCAGAAAGATTGGATACTGTCCCTGCTGTAACAGCAATGAGCCATCAAACTCTTGTAAAACCTCAGGGAAGATTACTAGCAGGGTTAGTAATCAGATTATGTTTTACTACCTTAGAAAGAACATTTGGACTAATAATAGCCATGTGCATGACTGTAGTCACAACTCAGGAGGCTGAAGAGGGTCACTTGAGCCCTGGAGTTTGAGATCAGACTGGGCAACACAGTAAAACTCCATTTAAAAAGGACCAAAAAGGGGCTGGAGCGATGGCTCAGCAGCTGAGAGCACTGGCTGCCCTAGAAGACCTAGGTACAATTCCTAGCACCTACATGGCAGTTCACTACTGTCTATGACTCCAGTTTCAAGGGATCTGACACCCTCACACTAATGCACATGAAATAAAAAATTTAAAAGGACTAAAGAAAAAAAAAAGTTTAGAATAAAAATGTTTATCACTTGTTATTAATTTGGGGTGAAGTGAAATCTGTAAAATTACATGTCTGGAAAGCAAATTTGTACTCTGGAATTTACAAGGAAGAGATGGACAATTCTCAAGTTTATCTCAAGCTTCTCATTATTCACAATTGCATTCTAAATAAAGGAATCTTATAAAAAAGTACTACGTTTGAAACTGAGTCTACTGAGCCTTGTTGTATAGAAGGCGACTTTTACCTATACCACGGGCACCAGGCACAGGAATTTCCGTCTTTCTGAACAACTCGGAGGGTGAATGGATACTGATAGCCCATGCTGTCATCACTGGAAGAAGAAAACACACAAAGTCTAAGAAGCATGTCTGTTTGAGAGCTCTTAAACTTATCCTGGAGAAGGTTCACTTTCCACAGCAGTGTGCCCATGCTCATAGTTCCATGATGCTCATCCTAACCCATCAAACACAGCCTTGAAACAGCCAGGCAGGACCATCTGAATCTGGTCACACATACTAGCACATACTAGATTGCCACAGGTCTTCTTCTTTTTACTTTAACTTTTTTCTTTCTTTGAAACAGAGTCAAGTAGCCCAGGCTGGTCTCACACAATGTGGCTGAGGATGACCTTGAACTTGTGGTCCTCCTGCCACACCTCTCCAAAGCTGAGATTACAGGTGTGTACCACTACACCTGGTTTAGGTAATGTGGAGGCGTGAATCCTGGGTCTTTTGTATGCTAGACAAGCCCTCACCCAACTGAGTTACATCTCAACCCACTCAATTATAGTTCACATTGCCTATATTCATTCATTCATTCATTCATTCATTCATTCATTTATTTATTTATTTTTGCTTTTTGAGACAGGATTTTCTCTGTATAGCCCAGCTGTCCTGGAACTTACCACCATCCAGCTTAGAGTCCCAGTTGTAGTACCCTTTTCCCTATCTTTCTTAAAGCTATACACTATCTTTAAAATAACTTAAAAAAAAAGAACAATTATGCCTTTAAAAAAAGATTTATTTATTTATTATGCATACAGTGTTTTGCCTGCATGTATGCCTGCAGGCCAGAAGAGGGCACCAGATCTCATTATAGATGGTTGTGAGCCACCATGTGGTTGCTGGGAATTGAACTCAGGACCTCTGGAATAGCAGCCAGTGCTCTTAACTTCTGAGCCATCTCTCCAGCTCCCAATTGTGCCTTTTGAGTTCTCTAAAGTTTAAAAAAAATCTACTAATCCTTGCCTAAATAAGAAGCAAAATATCAAGTTGTGTACCTTAAATATATACAACTCCTGGGCTACAGGTGTAGCTCTGGGGTACAGGTATTTAGGAAACACATGACCCCCTAAAAAGCTCCAACAAACAATTCCATCAAATTCTTGTTAATTATAATCATGAAGCTTGGTGGGGGTGTACTTAACAGCTTATTTGGCAACTGGGAAGCTTTTGTATGGCACAGGAGCTCTTTCTGTATAACCCAAATGATGGACCTGATTGTACATTGGCATGTTCAAAGCAAGAGAATAGCAACCAAGGCATACAAAGAAAGGGACAAAGAATAACCAATCAGCACCCTAAGAGGGGATGGAGCAGATACTGAGCTAATATAACCCCATCCTTCCTTGTTACAGTTGGATACACAACTTTTCAATACTAGGGATTAAACCTAGGGTGTTGTGCATGGTAGGCTGGTACTAGATCACTGAGCTATATCCCTAAACTTCCTTTCATTTTTCATCTGGAGAAAGGATATCATACTAAATTGTTCAGGCTAGCTGCAAACTCATTCTAGTAGAGGAAGGTCTTAAAATTGCTATCCTACTACCTTACCCTGGGGAGCAACTTATATTATGGGAATGAGTTCCTAGGCTTAGCTTCAGTTGGGATGTTCAAAGCCCCCTAATGGACCAAATGTTGAAGGCCTGGTTCCCAGCCTGTGGTACTATTGAGTGGTGGAGGAACCTTTAGGAGTATGAGCCTAGCAGAATAAGTTAGGTCACTGGGAACATGTCCCTGAAGTGAACTGGGGTCTTGGTCCTTTCTTTCCTGTTTCTTGGCTACCTTGAAACAAGCAGGCTGTTCAACTGTACATTCCCCAACAAGATATACCTTGTCACAGGTGGTGCAAAGCAGTGAGGCCAATGATTATGAACTAAGACCAACCCAGAAGTATGAGCCAAAACAAACATTCTCTTTAAAATCTGGTTATTGGGCTGGAGAGATGGCTCAGTGGTTAAGAGCACTGGCTGCTCTTCCAGAGGTCCTGAGTTCAATTCCCAGCAACCACATGGTGGCTCACAACCACTTGCAATTAGATCTGGTGCCCTCTTCTGGCCTGCAAGGACACATGCAGGCAGAACACTGTATACATAATAAATAAATAAACCTTTAAAAAAAAAAATCTGGTTATCACAGGTGTTTGTAGCTAAACCTCTTCAACTCCCCTAGAACCTGGTTCTTTGTTTTCTATCTCTATGTATTTTCTTACAGATACTTTTGAAGAGCAAAACCATTAGGTCATAGTGGCACGTATCTTTAATCCCAGCACTCAGGAAGCAGAGGCAGACAGAGCTCTGTGAATTTGAGGCCAGTTGTGTATATATAGTGAGTTCCAGGATAATCAGAACTATTTGGTGAGACCCTATCTCAAAAAGGAAAAGGAGAATAAAAAAATCAAAATTATACAGTATTTGTTCTTAAAATTGTATTACATTTTATTTATGGGTATGCGTATATGCATGCCATGGCATATATATGGAGGACAACTTGAGGGAGTCAGTTCTATCTTTCTACAATGTGTGTCCGTAGCAAGTACCAATCAATACTGCTGAGCCATCTTTCCAGCTCTACTTACACCTTTGTGTCTGGTTTATTCCATTTAGTGTAAGGTTTTCAAGCTTCATTCATGTCATAGCATGTATCAGTGGTTCCTTACTTTTGATGTAAGTAATACTGTACTGTATATAGCACATTTTGTTTACCCATTATCTGATGGATCTTTGAGTTGTTTCAACCTTTTGGCCACTGTGATCCATTAAATTCACTTGATGGACATCAGAGGCATTTAGTAATTTTAGTTATAAATAGTTCAGTGTCTACTTGCAAAAGACAAACTTGGTATCTAAATTTTAATGTCTGAAGTATTTTTTTTTAATCCACTCTTCCCTCTATGTTTCCACTTATACTAATACAGACTTCACAAGATCAACATAGACCATTTTATGAAGTGCAGGTGATGGACCCGCCTGACTCCATCTTAAGGTCAGAAGCCATCTTATTAAAAGGTCAAGATAAGTTCATTCTTGTTTTATGTAGAACTTAAATTTGACCAGGTCTTGACCCATTTTCTGGAATTTGACATGTTCCACACCCTATACTCTGACCTCTGCCCTGATAAGATATTCTACCAAATAATTTTGAAATGTTCATCCAAGTTTGTACATAACCAAAATTCATCTGGAAATCTCCCAACCCTTAAAAACTTCCTAGCCTTGCATTTTTGGGGTTAATACAAACCCCACTTTCTCCTATGTTTGAGACTATTTTCTCAAGTCATACTTTAGGGAGATAGCCCTGTCTGACAAAAAAAATAAAGCTCGCATAATTTGACTAAAAAAATTTGGGTCAGTTATCTTGACTCCTGTTCAGTGGGATTAACACAGTGGGCAGTGTTCAGTCCTCCTCTTACTCAGTCTCTCTGACTTTAAACAATTGGTCATTTTCCTCTGGTTGACCATTCATTCCTTCTGTTTGTTTATTTGAGACAGGGTCTCTCTGTATAGTCTTGGCTGTCCTGAAACTCACTCTGGTCTTGAACGCATAGAGATCCTTCTGCCTCTGCCTCCCAAGTGTTGTTATTAAAGGCGTGTGACCATTCAGTCTTGATTGGTTAGACATTACTGGCTGCTTCTTTTCCTTCCTTTCTGAACCTCTGATGTTGAAATACATCAGGAATTATGTCTTGGGCATTTTTCTTTCTTTTTTTTTTTTAAATTTTATTTATTTTTATTTTATGTGCATTGGTGTTTTTGCCTACATGCATGTCTGTGTGAGGGTGTCAGATCTTGGAGTTATAGACAGTTGTGAGCCGCCATGTGGGTGCTGGGAATTGAACCCAGGTCGTCTGGAAGAACAGTCAGTGCTCTTAACCGCTGAGCCATCTCTCCAGCCCTTGGGCATTTTTCTATCTAACATTCTCTTAAGTAATAGTCCCTCACCTTAGGACTTTAAATATCTACTTGTTGGTGACACCTGTATTTCCAGCAAAGGACATTCAAATCCACTTCCCACATGCACAATAGCTATCTTGAATTTAACTTGTATTCCTGGCCTTCTTGCCAAAACCTGTTCCTTCTTGAATTTCTCATTTCAGAAAAAGGACATGATCAGTCACAAAATTGCTCATGCTGGAAACCTATCCTTTTTCTCAAAATCGATACCCAGTCCAGTAGCAAATCCAGGGGAAAGTCTTCACCCAGCAGTCCTTTTCAAATTTAATCCTACCCAAATATCACTTCTACTAAAACCAAACATCCATTAGTTAATTTGCTTATGAATTATCTGCAGGTTGAAGACTTATCCTAACCTCTTAATCATCACAGGACCCTCTAACATAAGAAACATAACTTTTTTTTACTCTGTTATCACGGAAGCTACTTCTCATTGCCACACGAGCAAGAAAACGGGCTGCAACTCAACTGCGACAGAAGACACAAACTCTCAAAGGGAAGCATTTACTGACCCCACAGAACCGTAGTAGAAGAGCACAAAGAAAACAAGAAAGGTTCGCCATCTCTACCTAGATTTATAAATGACTTCCTGTTGAAAAGGCACAGTATGGACACAATCCAACTGAACCATGTTATGGCATCAGTCTTTTTCAGAGTGCATTTCTAGATCGTTCACTCTCATTCTAAATTTCAGAGGACTGAGATAATACAAATTTCCTGGTGAAGTCATACTTTTGACTTTCGCAACAAGAGAAGACAAGGACATTACTTAAAGCATTTCAGGAGGGATTTAGGTGAGAATAAAGAATGAAAAAAAAAAATCACATATGGCAGTGGTGCACACCTTTAATCCCAGCACTTAGGGGGCAGAGGCAAGCAGATCTCTGTGAGTTTGAGGTCAGCCTGGTCTACAGAGTGAGTTCCAGGATAGCCAGAGCTACACAGAGAAACCCTGTCTTAAAAAACAAACAAACGAACAAACAAAAATGTAAAAAAATCATTAGACATTAGGATGTTTAGTTGATAAATAGGTCTTCTATATCACAACATATTCATAGAAGTTATTCTTAGTATTAAGAAACCATAGGACTTGGCTTATTCTCAGAACCTACCAATCCTGTGCATGGTTACTAGCTTCTTGAGGTGGGAGAGGACTGGCCAATCGAGATACTTGAATCCAAACTGCATCATAGAGATCTTTTTTCCGGGTATGCACAGTACAAGGCACAATCAGTGGCATTCCAAAGAGACTGGGGCGATTCTTCTGAGATGACAGGAAATACAGTTCTGTCCGCATCTACATGTACAAACAAGAGAAGAGAGCTGACGAGTAACAGGTATTAACGTGCATTTTCAAATCAGTTACTACCACCGATGCAGCTCCTCTCTGTGCTTTTTATTTTCCAAATGCCAGATTCGATTTCTAAAGCCATATACACACAAGAATGCACACACAAGGGAGTCAATGCCCTCTTTGGGCACTGCACGCACATAGTGCGAAGAACACATATAGGCAAAACACAACCCATACACATAAAATAAAATGGAAAAAAATTATAAAAAGAATGCATACCACATTCAGTATTTTTATTAGGATTGTGCATCAAATTTCTGAGTAAATTTGCAGAGAACTAACATTTTTAAATATTTTCATTTAGGGGCTGGAGAGATGGCTCAGAGGTTAAGAGCATTGGCTGTTGTTAATCCCGAGGTCCTGAATTCAATTCCCAGCAACCACATGGTGGCTCACAACCATCTGTAATTTGATCTTGTGCCGTCTTCTGGTGTGTAGGAAGGATACTGTATACATAACAAATAAATAAATCTTTTTTGTTGTTGTTTTTTCAAGACAGGGTTTCTCTGTGTAGCTTTGCGCCTTTCCTGGAACTCACTTGGTAGCCCAGGCTGGCCTCGAACTCACAGAGATCCGCCTGGCTCTGCCTCCCGAGTGCTGGGATTAAAGGCGTGCGCCACCACCACCCGGCTAAATAAATAAATCTTTAAAAAAACATTTTCATTTAATCCAATAACTTGATCTATTATCTTTTTATTTTTAATTATTATTGTGTGTATATATAAGTGTGTGTGGGCGTGCCATGGTATGTGCATGGAGGTTAGGACAACTCTGTAGAGTTGGATCTCTCCTTTTTTTATTACTTAAAAAAAAAAGTAATTTCTTTATTTTGAATCGTGTGTGTGTGTGTGTGTGTGTGTGTGTGTGTGTGTGCGCGCGCGCGCGCGCGCACATGTGCACACCACATATGTGCAGGTGACCAGAGGCCAGAGATGTCAGGTCTCCTGGAGTAGGAGCTACAGGCAGTTGCACACTGCCTGGTATGGGTACTGGGAATTGAACTCAGGTTCTTTGGAAGAACAATACACACTCTTAACCACTATCTCTTCAGCTTCCAATTTTTATGACTTTAAAAAAATTGTGTGCATATTTATCTGTGTGGGTTTGTATACATGAGAACAAGTGCCCCTTGGAGTCCAGAAGAGGGCATGTGATACCCTGGAGCTTAAGTTACAGGTGCTTGTGAGCTACCCAACATGGGTGCTGGGAAATAAACTCAGGCCCTCTGCAGGAACAAAGTGCACTCTTAACAGCCATGCCAATTCTCCGGTCCTCTCTTTCCACTTTCTGTGGTCTTGAGATGAACTTAGGTCACTTGGTTTGCATGGCAAGCACCCTTATTCACTGAACCATCTTACTGACCCTATTACTTTAAGTTGCTTAACATTTTATTTATTTATTTGTATGGGTATTTTGTCTGCATGCATGTATGTTCACCACTTGTGGGCCTGGTGCCTGTAGAGGCAGACAAGGGTATCAGATCCTCTGGGACTAGAGTTGCAGGCAGTTGTGACTTACCAGATGGATGGTATGACTCAAACTCAGGTCCTCTGCAAGAGCAGCCAGTTCTCTTAACCACTGAGCCACCTCTCCAGCCAGCCCATTTGTGTGTGTGTGTGTGTGTGTATGTGTGTGTGTGTGTGTGTGTGTGTGTGTTTTCCCCAAGATAGGGCTTCTCTGTATGTAGCCCTGGCTGTTCTGGAAATCACTCTGTCGACCAGGCTGGCCTCAAACTCAAGAGTTCTGTCTGCCTCTGCCTCCCAAGTGCTGGTATTAAAGGCATGCACCACTACCGTATGCCCCCTTGTTTTTAAAAATTCAAAAATACCATGTTGTAGGTACTTTGCCTACATGTATGTCTGGGCACCACATTTGTGCCTGGTACGCACAGAAGCCAGAAGAGGGGGTGGGATATCCTACATTTGGATGGTTATGAATCATCATATGGGTGCAGGGAATTGAACCTGGGTCTTCTAGAAGAGTGGCAGGTAGTCTTAATCACTGAGCAATTTCTCTAGTACCAATATTTTCGTTTAAAAATTTCCAACAATATTATTGTTTTCTATATAGATGCCTCCCATATGACTTCTAAGTTTATTTGTATTGAAATGGATTTTTAAATACAAAATTTTAAAAATATGATGGATTAAAGCATTTATAGAGGTGAATGCTGCACATCTGCCACCAAGATTTGTTTATGTCTAAATTCTGTAATTAGTAAATTCAATCTTATGTGGCAAAGAGTTTTTGCATTATGTAATTGAGAGTCTTCCCTCCTCCCTAAATTCTTTCATTTATTTTTAAAAAAGAGTTCATATTATTTTTACTTGTGTGTATATGTGTATCTCTGTGAAATGTATGTCATATATGTTCAGTTACTAGTAGAGGCCAAAAGAGGACACTAGATCCCCTGGAGCTAGATTTACAAGAGGTTGTGAGCCACTGACATGGGTACTAGGTACCAAACTCTAGTCTTTTGGAAGTGCAGCAAACACTTTTTTTTTTTTGGTTTTTCGAGACAGGGTTTCTCTGTGTAGCTTTGCGCCTTTCCTAGATCTCGCTCTGTAGACCAGGCTGGCCTCGAACTCACAAAGATCCGCCTGCCTCTGCCTCCTGAGTGCTGGGATTAAAGGCGTGAGCCACCACCGCCCGGCAGCAAACACTTTTTTTTTTTTTTTTCGTTTTTTTTTTTTTGAGACAGGGTTTCTCTGTGTAGCTTTGCGCCTTTCCTGGAACTCACTTGGTAGCCCAGGCTGGCCTCGAACTCACAGAGATCCGCCTGGCTCTGCCTCCCGAGTGCTGGGATTAAAGGCATGCGCCACCACCGCCCGCTAGCAAACACTTTTTAACTGCTGATTAAATCATTTCTCCAGGCCCAAGCTGCAGGTCTTTAACATGAGATCATATGATATAAAGAAACCAAGTAAGAGAATGGCAGAGACAGAGGGAAAGTTCAGATGAACACGCAGGAAACGCAGTTAGGTAGCCACAAGCTAAGGGAGGCTCAGAAATACAAGGAAAAATGGGCCAAGAAGAGTCCCCTAGAGTCTTTGGAGTGGGGCAGCTCTGTTGGTATCTTGATTTCGGACTTCTGGTCTCTACACTGTAAAGGAATTTCTGTTAAGCCATAGTTTGTTTTAATTTGTTACAAAAGTCCTTGGAAATTAACATAGTACCTTACCTATAATTTCATTTCTCTTGTTATAATTAATGTACTTATTTTTTTTAACACACTAATTTTCTTTCTCCATAAAGCTCATTTTCTTTTCCTTACTAACTTCCCTTTAAACATTTTTTAAAATATATAATTTATTTTTATTTTACGTTCATTGGTGTTTTGCCTGCATATATGTCTGTATGAGAGTATTGGAACTGGAGTTACAGACAGTTGTGAGCTGCCATGTAGGCAGGGCATAGAACCTGGGTCCTCTGGAAAAGCAGCCAGTGCTCTTAACTGTTGAGCCATCTCTCCAGGCTGACTTTTTCTTTTTTTCTTTTTTTGAAACAATGTTATTATGTAGGCCAAGGCTGGCCTGGAATTCAAGGTCATCCTGTTTCAGCAACTTAAGTGCTAAGATTACAACTATGTACCAATGACTTTTATTTTCTTAAATGAGCAGGGCAGTACATTTTAGTCAAAAAACATAATAAATGAGAATTTGAGAACCTAGTGTGATTATTTCTCTTGTTCTTTCTCCTCTGCCCTAGACTAGAGATCAGTGCTAGAGATTAAACCCTGGACTCTTTTTCATTCTAGGCAAATACTCTACTACTAAATAACACCCCTAGCCCCAGAGTGAATTATGAACAGTACAGGAATAACTAATGGCTCTTAGAAATTACCTATCAACCCAACTCTTTTTTTTTTTTTTTTTTTTTGGTTTTTTGAGACAGGGTTTCTCTGTGTAGCTTTGCGCCTTCCCTGGAACTCACTTGGTAGCCCAGGCTGGCCTCGAACCTCGAACTCACAGAGATCCGCCTGCCTCTGCCTCCCAAATGCTGGGATTAAAAGTGTGCGCCACCACCGCCCGGCTCAACCCAACTCTTTTACTTATTTTATTTTTATTTTTTTGAGACAGGGTCTCTAGTGTCATGGCTGGCTTGAAACTCCCAAGATATCCACCTGCCTCTGTCTCCTGAGTACTGGTATTAAGTGTGTGCCCACTCCTACTCTTCTGTTTTATAAAATGATGATAACAAAGCTCAAAGGGCTCAATGGCTATTTAGTAGCAGGATTAGAGCCATAATATAGTTGCTCAATTACTAGCCCAATTGCTCGTTCTTCTTTTCTGAGTACCCAACTATACCTCAATCACTTACTTAACAGTTTTCAATTTTTTCTTTTTTCTTTTTCATGTGTGTATGCGAGTGCATGTGTAGGCCCAAGGTTGATGTTGGAAACAACCCTTGATCACTCTTTTACGTTTGTTTTTTTTTATCGAGACAGGGTTTCTCCGTGTAGCTTTGGCTGTCCTCAAACTGGCTCTGTAGACCAGGCTGACCTCGAACTCACAAAGACGTGCCTGCCTCTGTCTCTCAGAGGCACCACCATAGCCCAATATCCTTGACCACTCTTAAACCTGTTAATTGAGGCAGGTTCTCTTAATTAAATCTGGAGTTTGCAATACAGCTAGTCTTGCTAACCAGTTTATCCTGGGGATTTCCTGTCTCTGTCTTCTGAGCTGAAATGACAAGCTGGCCGAGACCCCCACCTGGCATTTATACAGGTTCTGGGAATCCAAACTCTTAACTTGTCCTCATGCTTGCTTGGCAAGTGCTGTAACCACTGAGCCATCTCATTAACCTCCTCCTCCCAAACCTTTAAAAAAAAGGGGGGGGAGGGGACTTGGAGAGATGGCTCAGCAGTTAAGAGCATTGACTGTTCTTCCAGAGGACCCGGGATCAATTCCCAGCACCCACACAGCAGCTCCCAACTGTCTGTAACTCCAGGATTAGACAAAATGCAGGCAAAACACCCATGCACATGAAATAAAAATAAATTAAAAAAAGATTTATTTTTATTTTATTTTACGTGTATGGGTGTTTTTCCTGCATATATGTCTGTGTACCACATGGAGGCCAGAAGAGGACACTGGGTCTCCTGGAACTATAGTTACAATAGGTCATAAACTGCCAGTGCTCTTAACCAATGAATCACCTCTCCAGTCCCACCCTCACTTTTTTTTTAATCAGAAAAAAATTAAAAAGTTAGCCTTCAATGGAAGGCTAGTTTAGCAAGGGAGGAATTACAAAAAAAAAAAAAAAAAAAAAAAAAAAAAAAAAAAAAAAAAAACCCAAACCCCCCCCCCCAAAAAGTGTCAAAGAACATTTTTGTGTCTTCCAAAAACCACACAATGACAAAAATAAAACCTTTTCCAAAGTTGCTCACATTTACATGGCAGAGATTAAGTCTATACATGTAGGACACACATTCTAGAAGAAAGCAGTACGTGGGTGTACTGGCTAGCCAGTTCAGTTCACTCTTTTATTTTTTGTATGTTTGAGACACGGTCTTAATATTTAGCTCAGGTTAGCCTTTACTTGCTATGTAACCCAGGCTGGCCTCCAAATCACGATTCTCCTTCCTCAGCCTCTCCAGTGCTCCATCTATCATTCTGCTGCCTCTTAACAGTAAGGAATGTTATTTCATATAATAGCAGCAACATATGACAAGGAATCCTGGTTCTAACACTTACATAAGCATATATGATAGAATGAGAGTACATTTAAGAAAGATGTGGAAGAGACAAAATGGTTGCATTTTACCAGTGATAGTTGATAGGACCAATAATAACTTGCCCAACATTTAACTAACCATTTTTCGATGGACTGCAATGATGTAGCCTGTAAATGGGTCATCAGGAAGAGGTGGCATATGACCATTCACCACTCCATTTGTGACGTTCTTCTCAGTTCCACATGGTACAACTGTACTTGGCATTCCATTGGGGATGAATATAGGTCGAGGCAGGTCCCCATTGGTAGTCAGGGTGAACAGTCCATTTGTAGATGGAGAAGAGGAGCAATCTATAAATTTAGAGATGTGCACAGTATCATAACCTTGTATCACCATCATCTCTTTCTTTTCTTAAGTATTAAGTGTTTTGAACATTGACAGTGTAGACTCCCCTAATTCAGGACAGGGAAAACTCACAGACCAACAAACAATTCTATTTATTGGTAAATTTAAAGTCTAGAATTTATTTATTTTATTTTTATTTTTATTTATTTTTTTCAAGACAGGGTTTCTCTGTGTTGTTTTGGTGCCTGTCCTGGATCTCACTCTGTAGACTAGGCTGGCCTCGAACTCACAGAGATCCGCCTGCCTCTGCTCCCGAGTGCTGGGATTAAAGGCATGCGCCACCACTGCCCTAGAATTTATTTTTATAACTCACACTTATGACTAAAGGACAAAGAAAGAGAAGTGTGGTAACTGTTAAGTAGTGCTTCTGCAGCAATCCCAAGAGTATCATGTGGAACACAAACATCTCTACCATTCATTTTCTCTTTCCTCTAAAATTCCCTATTCTCAAAATATTCTATTCAATCTGGCCCTAAGCCAACTGTTAATTTTTAAATGAAAACAAAGATAAAAATGCATTCCCTTAGTGACTAAGGCTTAGTCTAAATAACTACATTTCAAGTGCACAATAGCCCATGCAAGTGATGGATACTGTATTGGAGAACAGAGATGCTAGTTTCCATCATTGCAAAGTCCCATCAAACAGAGACATTCTAAATAGAGAACATGAAATTATCTACTAACTCACCATCACCATAACTGTTACATGCCAGTGAGAGGAGCTTCACTTCTTATCAAGTCCTTTATAGTAGGAGAATTAACCTAATAGTAAGCTGTCAAGGAAGAATCCCTGGGCATAATGGTTTACACTTGGAATCTCTGCACTTGGAAGCCAGAGGCAGGAGGATCATGAGTTTGATGGTATCTTGGACTAAAGAGTGAGATCTGGGCAAATCTGAGAAACACAGTGTTAACAATTGTGTCAAAAAACTAAGGGCTATATTATATATCATTTTTCCTCCCAACTGAAACATTTTCCCAAGGGGAAAGGGGAAGGCTCAGGAGATCAGGCAACAAATAAAATGTCACATGTCTGACAAAGTGGGAACTTGTGAAACTCTGGGAGGCCCCTTTACAGCCTTATAAAAGCAGTAATTTAGTATGGGGAAGGAGACTCTGCACAGCTAAGATGCTGGTGGAGATTTCTCGGACTGTGGGGGCTGCCTCAAGCTGTGTAGAGGGCTCCAGGGATACAGATCTCTTGAGTCTTCACTAGGGTTATGGAGGGCTTCTTGGTGATGAGCTGCTTTTTTGAGTCATCTCTGCTCCTGTAAGTAACCCCTCCCCATATTCCTGTGAGTAACCCCAATACAAACTCACTGGTTCACCAAATTGGACTTTAGTGCAGTCATTACTTCTGATCTCATGTTTTTACTTTTTGGGGTTAGTAGACATGTGTATGTGGGATCTTCTCAGGAAAATACTCTTACACAAAATGCTACCAAGAGGTATAGTATAACACTGACCTAGCATGTCTAAGACCTTAGGTTAGACACTTAGCACCACAACAAAAGGACAAAGTATATGAAGCCCAAAGGACTGAATGACCAACCATATTAAAGCATGTGCAATAACCAGACAGACAAATTCCTATTTACTAAATTTATTGTTTATATTTTCTGGTAGTATGTTTCTTTCATACTATCTGTGCCATCTTACCATTATAAAAAGAGTTAAAAGAGATGTGAGTATTAATGGTATGTATATGAGCTAAGAGCTACCTACTTAGCTTGCTTATTTACCGGTTCTGAACTTTAGATTCCTCATCAATCAAAAGAAAAATCTGAGTCAAATGATTATTAGAATTCCTACAAAAAGCTCCAGTCAAAGGTTTCTGCTGTGATTTTAATCCCAGCACTCAGATCTCTATGATTCAAGGCCAGCCTGGTCTACAAAGAGAGTTCCAGAACAGCAAGGATACACAGAGAAACCCTGTTTCAGAAAACAAACAAACAATATATATTAATTCTTAGACCAAATTTTATTACATTTATGTATGTATTCATGTATGTGTGCATAAGCACATGCCACAGCATGCATGTGGAAGTCAGAGAACAATTTAAAGGAGTCAGTTCTCTCCATCCACCATGTGAGTCCTGAGGACTGAACTCAAGACATCAGGCTTGGATCAGGCTTAGCTGCAAGTCCCTTTATCAAGCTAAGCTATTTTGCTGGCCCTAGACCAAAGTTTAATACTGAGATCCTGAGAATTAAGTCTAGTTCTACCTTACCTGTTTGTATTGGACTACATGCTGAGACTGGAGATGCAAGAATGGGAATTTCAAATGCACACAAATATCCACTCACTGAGAGTCGAACTTTTTGGTTGTCCTGAGGGAAGTTCTACAAAAAAAGAAAAAAAGAAAAAAAAAAAAGAAAGGAAGGAAGGAAGGTTTTAGATAAACTAGAAAAATTATCCCTGTGATGTACAGCATTTTTTTTTTTTTTTTGAGACAAGGTTTCACTATGTAGCTCTATCTGTTCTGGAACTAAGTTAGCCTTGAGCTCACAGAGATCTGCCTGCTTCTACTTCTGCTGGGATTAAAGATATGCACCACCACATCAGTAAAACAATTGTCCTTGGCCAACTAAAGATGAATGTTGGATAAAGTAACTCATAATTCACCCCCCCCCAAAGAAAACTCTTATTCCTGTCCATGGAAAGGATGAAGGATGTATACTGTGGGTGATTGAAAGTTTTACCTTTTGTCTCAACTAACTAAACTGCAAACCCCAACAGATCTCTTTACATAATATATATATATATATTAAAAAAAAAAAAAAGCTGGGCGGTGGTGGTGCACGCCTTTAATCCCAGCACTCGGGAGGCAGAGCCAGGTAGATAGATCTTGTGAGTTCGAGTCCAGCCTAGTCTACAGAGCAAGATCCAGGACAGCACCAAAGCTACACAGAGAAACCCTGTCCCGAAAAAAACCAAAAATCAATGCAGCCTGGGTACGGTGGCACACACCTTTAATCCTAGAAGAGACTGGCAAATCTCTGTGAGTTCAAGGCCGGCCTGATCTACATAGTAAGATGCAGGCCAGCCAAGGCTTCATAGAGTGAGACTCTGTCTCAAGAAAACAACAACAGTAAAAATGTCAACCTGGTAGGGCTCTGTTCAAAGGGCACGAATCTGTAACCACAGTGATTAGAAGGTAGGAGATAGGTGAATTTTCATTTTTTTTTCTGTTTGTTTTTTGAGACATGGTTTCTCTGTGTAGCCCTAGTTGTCATGGAACGTGCTCTGTAGACCAGATTCACCTGCCTCTGCCTCCCAGTGCTGGGATTAAAGGCACGTACCACCACAGCTGTATTTTCCTATTTTCTAATTCTTTAGCATTTTGAAAAGTAAAACCTACAGTACAAAGGGGACTGGAGAGATGGCTCAGCAATGAAAAACAACTGCTCTTGTGGATGATCCAGAATTGGACCCTAGCACTAACATGGTAGCTCACAACCACCAGAAACTACAGTTCCAGGAGATTCACTGCTCTCTTCTGACCTCCACAGGTACCAGGTACATATGTAGCGCATATTCAGACACCATGATCTGTAGATGCAAATCCATTATAAAATGGAATAGTATTTGCATATAGCTTATGCATATCTTCCACTGTATTCAAATAACAATTACGTAATTCGTAACAGGAAAAATATGATATAAACAGTTGTAAAGATTATTGTTTAAGGAATAATGACAAGGAAAAAAAATCTAAACATAGTTCAGTGCAGTATTTTATTATTTGAATATCTTTGATCTGTGACTGGGTAAGAGACTAAAACAAAAGCTTCTAGTGTAAAGGGCTGATCTATGTTTATAAATACATATTCATAAATATAGAAGAGCTGGAGAGACGGTGTAGCTGTTAAGAATACTGGCTGCTCTTCCAGAAGATCCAGGTTTGAGTCTCAGCACTTATATCGATGCTCACAACTGTCTGGAGCTCCAATTCCAGGAGCATCTTCTGTCCTTTGCAGGCACCAGACATGTACATGGTACAAAAACATGTATGTAGGCAAAATACCCATACCTCAAAAAGAAAAGAAGTCTGGAGAGATGGCTCAGTGGTTAAGAGCACATACTTCTCCAGAGGACCTGAGTTTAATTCCCAGTAACCATATCAGGTAACTCTAGTTCCAGAGGGATCTGGCCTCTGAAGGCACCTCTACTCAAGTGCACATACCCCCCCCCACATATATATATATAAAATTAAAAATAAAGTTAAATTAAAAAAGGAATAAAAAATTTTAAAAATATAGAAAGTAACTGAAGAAAAATTCTAGGGACAGTTGATGGGGAAAACTTAACCATATATTAAAATAGCTACCCTTTATATGAGCAGCCTTAGGTAATTCCCTTATCTCAAAATGCTACTATCATTTATTATTCCTCTGTTCTGGTAGACAGCCCTTTCAAATTTCTTGATTTGAAAATGGTATACAGGGGATGGAGATATGGCTCAGCTGTTAAAGTGTTCTTCCAGGGGACCCTAGTTCAATTACCAACACTCACATGGCAGCTCATAACTGTTTGTAACTCCAGTTCCAGGGGATCTGACACCCTCACACAGATATACACACAGGCAGAACACCAATTCACATAAAATAAAAATAAATAAATTTAAAAAAAAAGAAAAGAAAATGGTATACAATCTGGGGGTGGTGGCAAATGCCTTTAATCTCAACAGAGTCGAGTGGATTTCTTAAGAGTTTGAGACCAGCCTGTTCTACATAGTGAGCTCCAGGACAGCTGAGGTTTCGAAGTGAGACCATGTGTCAAAAAAAAAAAAAAAAAAAAAAAAAAAAAAAAGGAGAGAGGAAAGGAGGAAGGGAGAGAGGGAGAATGATATATACATATTTTTTGTTCTGGTTTTGGTGTGTGTGTGTGTGTGTGTGTGTGTGTGTGTGTGTGTGTGTGTAAACACACACACTACAGCCCATGTGTGGAAGTCAGAGGACAACTTTCAGGAGTCAGCTACCATGTCTACCATGTGGGTCCTAGGGAATTAACTCAGGTCATCAGACTTGGGGATAAGCACCTCTACCCACTCAGCCATCTCACTGTCCCTTGTTTTTGTTGTTTTGTATCTCCCTTGATTATTTAAGTGTGGTGGTTTGAATAAGAATGGTCCCCATATGGGCTGGAGAGATGGCTCAGAGGTTAAGAACACTGGCTATTCTTCCAGAGGTCCTGAGTTCAATTCCCAGCAACCACATGGTGACTCACAACCATCTGTAATGAGATCTGGTGCCCTCTTCCGGTCTGCAGGGATATGTGCAAACAGAATACTGTATACATAATAAATAAATAAATCTTTAAAAAAAAAAAAAAAAAGAATGGTCCCCATAGGCTTATATATTTGAATGTTTAGTCATTAAGGAGAGGCATTATTGGAGAAGGATTAGGAGGTGTGGCCTTGTTAGAGGTAGTATGTCACTGGGGGGTGAATTTTTGGTTTCAAAAACCCAAGCCAGGCCCATTGTCAGTCTTTCTTCTCAATGCCTGCTGATCAAGATGTAGAACTCAGGCCGGGCGGTGGTGGCGCACGCCTTTAATCCCAGCACTCGGGAGGCAGAGGCAGGCGGATCTCTGTGAGTTCGAGGCCAGCCTGGGCTACCAAGTGAGTTCCAGGAAAGGCGCAAAGCTACACAGAGAGACCCTGTCTCAAAAAAAAAAAAAAAAAAAAGATGTAGAACTCTCAGCTACTTCTCCAGCAACATATCTGCTTGTGTGCCACTGCTGCAGGCAGGCAGCAGGAAAATGTAATGGAATTCAGCTACTATCACAAAAACTACTTGGAAAGGTCAAGGACGTCTCTGAAGGTCAAACCATGGCTAAGAAGTCTTGGTGATATTTTAGCTTTTGTACATATATTAGCCAATTCCTGCAATGATTTCCTTGTATGCTATGTATGCTTCCAAGAACTCCTAACAGTGTATTTCATCTGAAATACCTATCAAGCATCCAAGGCCAAACAGTCTCCTGAATTAAGGCAAATTAAACTCAGACCCTCCTTTCTTATACAGCCTTAGTGGTATTTATACTAACATTATAGACTCCTAACATTTACCTAACCATCTCTAGGAATGTAGTTTGAGCACATAAATTCCCTTCTTCTGATATCTTAACCAATTTTAGCTCTTAGTTGACCTCCTCCTTTACCACTCCCCTTTTGGGTTGTAAAAGAAAGCCTGTCAGTCACTGCCTGAGGAAAACTCTTGTCTGCCTTTATGACCCTGTAAGAATTCAAGTCTGGTGATCTTGCTTTGGCTAGAGCACTGCTATTGCATGGGTATATAACTGTAAACCTCAGGAACTTAGAGAGGATTTTGGGAATTTTGACTGGAGAACTAGGAGAATGAGATGGAAGATGAGGAAGAGGGGAAGAACGAGATGAGAAAGACCAAGATGGGGCAGAACTAAGATGAGAGAATTAAGAAAGAACTTAGAGGGGACAGCAGATAAATGTAGAGAGAAATCAGGCAAGAAAGGAGACACAGGCACGAGAACAGAACTGAAGCTGTGTAGATAGGATTTTATCCCAGAGGAATAAAGTAGAAGGATTAAGTGTACTTAGATTTATTTCCCAAAAATAATTCTCGCCATTAGAAGCTTCTCTTCTGGGCCCCTGGGAAGAAGATTATTAAAGCTGGTCTTTAATAATATTCGAGATGCCACCATGCTCCTTGCGATGATGATAGTGGACTAAACCTTGGAAACTGTAAACAAGCCTCAATTAAATGCCTTCTTTTATAAGAGTTGCCTTGGTCATGGTGTCTCTTCACAGCAAAACACCAACTAAGACAGAAGCTGGTACAAGGAGTGGGGTATTGCTGTGATGGGCCTGACCATTCTGCTTGTTTGCAGAATGTGAACTTTGAAAATTTGGATTAGGAAAGCAGTTGAAATGCTTTAAGCAGTTAATGGGCCATTCTAGTAGAAGCTTGAAAGACAGTGGTGCTGAGGGTGATGATGTGGACTGTGGGAGCCCAGCAATAGAATACTAAGACATTAATATAATATCTGAAGTCACTGAGAAACCTATCTTTGAAGAATAGAATCAGATTTCTTAGAAAGAGCAATTAATATTACCTTTATGTTGGAACTATGTACTTCTGCAAGAAGGATTTGTTCTGATTTAAGTCCACAGAGATCACTTAGCTGCTTTTTCAAACCTGTGTACTTTTCATCCATATTCAGTCTTAGTCCATAACGTATTGGGGTAGTACCATCTAATTTAATTACTAGTAAAGAAAAAAGACTTTTTATTAGTAAAATTCAGGTTACAATGAAAGTATTACATAATACCACAACAGATATATCTGACTTGCAAATAGCAAATACTTTAGCCTAGAATTTTTTATATGTAAATGATAAAGTAAAACTTAGGAATAATACTGAGTGAAAATAAGAATTTTTTTATATTCATCTGATAAAGAAGTCTGATTTGCTTTACAGGCTTTTCAAAGAGTTTCTGCTATGACTGGAATTAAGGAAAGCATCAATGAGCACAAAAAATGGGCCCATGCTCCAAATCTTTGGAACCTGAAATTGTGCCTTAATGTGGAGTGCTTAATTATAACATGCTGCCTACTCATATTTATGAGAACTCATTGCAAACAAACTATAAATTCAGACTGGAAAATAATGAAAATGAATCATTTTCTTCAGAACTCTGTGACCTACCTGTTATTTCTAAATGCATATAACTGTCCATTGGAAGTGGTAAAGACAAAAAATTGAAAGGGTCGAATCGGACACTTATATGCCCACATGTCTTGCATTTCACTTGGGATCTTAGCTGACCATGAAACAAGTCCACAACAATTGATCTATTTCTCCGTAGATGGTTGTCCCAGGCCTATGAAGGAAAAACAAAATTTTATTTTCAAAATTCAAACACAATCTAAAAATACTGGTTAAGTATATTGGATTTAAACTCTAACCACAGAAAACTCTTGTTCAAATTCAAATTGTGCCACATGGATTTGTGGTCTGAACATTGTATTTATTGTTTTTATAAGAAACTCAAAACCAAGCAAGGCATGGTTTGTGTACATCTTTAATCCTAGCACTCTGGAGGCAGAGCAAGCAGATCTCTGTGAGTCTGAGGCCAGCCTGGTCAACACAGCAAGTTCCAGGACAGCCAGGGCTATATAAAGAGACCCAACTACACACCATATACTACCACATAAAACCTGTAGATCCAGGAATGGGTTACATCTCTTTGAATTGTTGGCCAAAGAGGTCTCATAAGACTCCCCCAAACATCACAGGTTACTGCCACTACTATTTGTTACCCTCTACAATCTGAAGTTTCACAGAGTTATGTCACTGAACATGGAGAAATTGAGTTAGTACTTAACTCTAAGCTTCACCTTTACTGACTCGTGTTTATAATACCAGAAGGCACTATACACACTACCAGAAGAGAAAAGTAATCATCAATCTTACTCAGCTATGAACCTTGTGAACTATAATAGTGACCTGCCTGCCAGATATACCCATTCATGCAATAGTGGCACAAATGTTTTGGGGGTGACCAACTCACCTTTTGATTGTACATAAGGCCTGCTTCATGAGATGGAACCCATATTTGACACTGTTAATGAGGTCAAGGATCTGAGACTAGGTAGGTGATAGGCACTATGGGAAAACCTACAGTTTTCTGCTAAATGAACATAGCAATAAAATGAGTTCTAACAACATATTGCTATACCCATAGATCAGTGCCTTGATAAACCCTCATCAGAGAAGCCTCTTCTTGAAGTAGATGGGCATTAAGACAGAGGATCCACAATGGAACAACATGCATAGATTGAGAGACTCTGGAGCACTCATCCCTAAATAGAATATCTTTATCACACCCCTCTTCTCCAGGCTCAGGGATCTATGAGGAAGATGGGGCAGAAAGATGATAAGATATAGAGGTGGAAGATGCATTCAAGGAAACAGTGTTTTCCAGATACAACATGGCTGGATGCACATACAAACTCACAGAAACTGTGGTAGCACACACAAGATCTGCCTAAGTTCTAACCAGACAACATCCTAGAACAGACAAGGAGAAGAGGGCATAAAATCCAAGGCCCAATGTGCAGTTGATAGCTGCTAGGAGTGTTAAAACTAGTTTTCTTGAATGGAGTGACACTGGGTATGTTAACCATATCCCATGGCAGGCACATGCTCAGGAATAGTTGGCCAACAAAACACAGACAGACTCAGTGTTAACCTAGGTGTATGCCTGTAATCCTAGCACTGGGGAGGTGGAGACAGGAGGATCCCTAGGGCCTGCTGGCTAGTTAGTCTGCCAAATCAGTGAACTACAGGTTCAGTGAGAGACACATCTCAAAAACAAGGTGGGACATAGATTAAGAAGACATCTAACTTGAACCTCTAATCTCTACATTGCCTGGGCACACATACACTGCTCAGTTTATCCACCAAAAGGCATTAAAAAGAGGTGCTGAGCTAAGTCAGTAGAACACAAGACCCTTTAAAAACAACAAAAGACACTCTAACAAACCTCTGCAGCCACTTCCCAGTCGGGTCGTCCATCACTGTCTTTTAGTTCCACATATGGTTTCTCATGGACTCGGTTGAGATCTTCATGAAGACCATCCAAGAGGAAAGCCAGAAGTTCTTGGGAGTCTTGTTGCTGGAACCCATTAAACCTGGGAGCATATTTTGCTATTGTCCACTATAAAAATGAAAGTAGCTGTCATTATTTCCTATCCTATAAAATTTGGAACAAGCATGTTCCATAATTCAATGATAGATAAACATCAGAAAGAAAGTAAATGGCACAAAATTTAGTCTTTCTCTATTTCAGCAAACAAACTCTGGATAAGAATTTTTTTTTTTTTTTGTTTTTTGTTTTTTGTTTTTTGTTTTTTGAGACAGGGTTTCTCTGTGTAGCTTTGCGCCTTTCCTGGAACTCACTTGGTAGGCCAGGCTGGCCTCGAACTCACAGAGATCCGCCTGGCTCTGCCTCCCGAGTGCTGGGATTAAAGGCGTGCGCCACCACCGCCCGGCTCTGGATAAGAATTTACTCTAACTTTAATCTTAAGTGACCAAAAAAAATGACAGGCATTTTGGCCAATGATGTTTCCCAGTCTAATACCATATGTGGTGGTTTGAATGAAAATGGCCCCCAAAGGCCTATAGGGAGTGGCACTAATAGGGGTATGGTCTTGTTGGGGTGGGTGTGGCCTTGTTGGAAGAGATGTGTCACTGGCAGTGGGATGTGAGGTTTCAGCTCAAGCCAGGTGCAGTGTCCCTCTCTTGCTTCTACCTGCTGATCCAGCTGTAGAACTCTCAGCCACCTCTCCAGCACTATGTTGGTCTGTGTGTCACCATGCTTCCTACCATGATAAAAATTGGACAAGACCTCTGAACTGTAAGCCAGCCCCAATTAAATGTTTTCCTTTATAAGAGTTGCTGTGGTCATGATGTCTCATCTCAGCAATAGAACCCTAAGACACCACTGAAGCAAACAGTTCTTTATTCACACAGATACTTAATTTATATCTATGAATTTGTATTTATAGAAATAGTAAAATGGCAACGGATCATCCTGAAAAATTTCCTAGTCTATATAAATGTTTTCTTCTAGTTACCTGATCTTGTTATATTTTAGGTTTTACTGTTACAGGCCAAAAAAAAAAAAAAAGCATAGTGTTTAACTATCAGGATTTACAAATGAATTATCTTAGCAATGCAAAAAAAAAAAAATCTATCAGGTATAATTAGGTGGCCTATGCTAGCAGCCAAGGAGTACCAAAAGGGTTTACTCTTTATACAAGTAAAGCAGTTGGTAAATCTGTAAAATGAACAATGTCTCAAAGAGGTACTGTTTCTTTGATCTTTTCTTCCTGTTCATTACATACACAGCAGTATTTTGCATTTATTTGAACACATACAAATTTGGGTATCTAGGATACTTAGTGAAATTTTAAAAATTGATTAAAAAAGTTTAAATAGAGAAAATGTGCAAAAAGTGATAAGAGAATTATTAGAGAATTACATATTTTCATATTATTTTAGTCTGCTTACCCGAAGCTTTAATGGGGCAACATTCTTCTGAGTTCCACTCCAAAGTTCCTGCACCAAATCGCCATAGCATTTAGCCATATGACCTTTCATACCAATGGGATTTGTCCTAGAAGTTTGAGAGGGAAATTTGTTGCCAAAGATTCTCCATAATTTACAATCACATGGGCATAAAACTACCTATCAAGAGACATATCCCTTGGCCCTTAAGTCATATTCAATAAGGCAATGAAATAACATTTTCTCCTTCAAGTTAAAGGAAGAGGAGATTTAAGCAATATTGGATTCAGATCAAAACTACAAAGGATAAACTTTGACCCAAAGCCCGTGGGTCAAAAAGATTACCTGTTGAGTTCATAAAGATGTCTCCCTGAGATAAAATACTGTGTCAGTGGTTGTGTGTTACTAACACACTGGATGCTTGAGTTCATGAAGCATGTGTTTCCCAGGTTACTCAGACCTGTGGCTCCCTTTTCTGTGGGAACTGCAACAAATAATGAGACAAAAGCCTAGCTATAGCAACATGCTGTGGAATGGTTACTTGTATTCAATTGAGTTTTCTTTTTTTTTTTTTTCCTTTCTCTTTTGACAGAAACTTATTTAGTATCAGAGGTTGATCTCAAACTAGGAATCCTCCCACATTAACCTTCCATGTACTGGCATTATAGGCATGTGTCACCACAATGGCTTCTGAATATGGTGATTTTAAAATTCTTTTAGTTGGATGAATGGTGAAAGTTTTTTCTTTACCTTACTTTCCTTTTTTTTGTTTTTTTTTTTTTTTTTTTTGAGACAGGGTTTCTCTATATAGCCTTGGCTGCTGTGGAACTTGCTCTGTAGACTAGGCTGGCCTCTGAGACTAAAGGCGTGCGCCACCACCACTTGGCTTAAAACATTAAAAAAAAAAAAAAAAGATTTATTTATTATGTATACAGTGTTCTGCCTGCATGAATCCCTGAATGCCAGAAGAGGGCGCCAGATCTCATTACAGATGGTTGGGAGCCACCATGTGGTTGCTGGGAATTGAACTCAGGACCTCTGGAAGAATAGCCAGTGCTGTTATCCGCTGAGCCATCTCTCCAGCCCTTAAAACAATTTTTAATCAGGTCTTTTACATCAGTTTTTTATGGAGTTTCTTTGGCAAGCAAGATGATCCTTGCTCATTTGTAACCTAGAAATGGCCAAGTGTTGTTTTTAATTGTGTGGATGCTGGTATGTGGTGGTAGGCATGGTAGCACATGCTCATAATCCCAACACCTGGGAGGTGGAAGCAGGAAGATTAGGAATTCACTATGAGACCCTGTTTAAGACAACAAGAAAAACACCCAAGAATTAAATTCTCCAAGGATGACTTTATGCTGGGCACAGTTGTACATACCTATGATCCTAGCACTAGGGAGGCTGCCCTAGAAAAATCATGTAGCCTGGGTTACAGAGTAAGATTTTAGATTTAAAAAGAAAAAGAAATTTAAAACAATTTATTTTTTGAGGGATGGTTCCGATGGCTTAGTAGTGAAGAGCACTTGCTGCTTTTCCAGAGGACCTAGGTTCGATTCTCAGCACCTATGTGGAGGTTCACAACTGTCCCAGCCCCAGGGATCTATTGATGTTGAACCCTAAGGGACACCTGTGGTGCACAGACATACTTGTAAAAACACCTATACACATAAAGTAACAAAATAAACTCCAGAAATTAAAAAAACATTTTTGGAGAATTTTATATTATATATACAATGTATTTTGGTTATATCCACCCCATCACTTCCCACAAGACTCTGTTTTTAAAACAAAAAAAAATTATGTATGTGAATAATTATTTGTATGTGTATTTATGTGGGCATTTGAAGACCAGAGGTTGATGTGGGTTTCTTCCTCCATTTTACTTTCTGTGATAGAGTCTTCTACTAAACCTGGAACTCACTAATTGGGTGGGCTGCCTGGCCAGGAATCCTTCTATTTTTCTCTCCCCTGTGCTGAGATCATAGGTGTGTACCGCAGTGCCTGAATTTCTACATGGGTGCTGTTCTGGATCTCTGCTTTATGATTTATCTCAAGAGTTGGAGTTACAAAAGTATATTACCACAACTAGTATACAAACTAATTTAGAGTTAAATTTGGTGGCCTCTCCAGAGGTGACAGGAGGATCAAGTTCAAGTGTTCAAGCCCAGCCTAGACGACACAGTGAGAGTGTCTCCAACCACAACAAAGTAATTCTGTAAAAATAATATACGGACTTACCTTTATGTCTATCTATTTTGCTACTATTTGCTATAAAGGACATTTCTTCAGGCCAGCTCATATCTTTGTTTCGAACTGGAAAGACAGATTGGAATGTATTAATTTTTTTTTTTTTTTTTTTGGTTTTTCGAGACAGGGTTTCTCTGTGTAGCTTTGCGCCTTTCCTGGAACTCGCTTTGGAGACCAGGCTGGCCTCGAACTCACAGAGATCCGCCTGGCTCTGCCTCCCGAGTGCTGGGATTAAAGGCATGCGCCACCACCGCCCGGCGGAATGTATTAATTTCTTATTCGTACTATTCATAGTCATTTGATTGCAACGTTAAAAAAATAGTTATTTCTATTATCAGAGCTTAAAAAAAAAAATCAAGTAAATTTTAGACCAGGCTGGCCACAGACTTGCTATGTGTAGCCAAAGATAACTGGACTTCACTTCCTGAGTGCTGGGATTACAACTAAGGTTGGTTTTATGTAGAGCAGGAGTCAGATTCATACATTCCAGGCTGGGCAGTAGTGACACACCTTTAATTCTAGCACTTGGGGTTGGGGGGCGGGGCCGAGGCAGAACTTTGTGAGTTCAAGGCCAGCCTGGTCTACAAAGAGAGTTCCAGGACAGCCAGGGCTGTTACACAGAGAAACCTTGTCTCCAAAAAACAAACAAACAAACAAACAACAACAACAAAAACCCAAAGAAACAAACAAATAAACAAAAAAAAATCAGAAATATGAAAATCTTTTTGTTAAATTAACAATCGCTGAGGTAATCCACTAATTTCATCACATGCAACTAGCAATGTTTTCATGAGTCATTATGGGGAAAGACACCATAATTTCAACATGAATGTGCCATGTGTAAATTATGGGTGAGTGCCAAAGTAGCTGATGAATAGTGGAATCTAAGAGAGGAGCTAAGAACAAAACTTAAGTGGGTGGGATGCCTAAAATGCATGAGATTCTAAGTTCAATCCCCAGTATTGAGGGGAAATGTTGGTATCCTCACTCAAACTTAAAGTGGGAGTAAAAACATTTTATAAAATTTCATAACTTGCAACTGAATTTACCTGTTGCCACCCACATTTTCCTTCCTTGGTCAGCCTAAGGCTATATATAGACAGGCCACTCTTTAGAAACAATCCAGTAGGTAAGAAACACACTAGGGATTCAGTGGGTCTGCTTTAACATATAAGGAATATAATGCTATCTTGAGAAAAAATGTAAAATGGGATTTCTAGTGAGTAATTCTGTAAAGTCTTACCCTAAACTAAAACTCAATCTATGACATCATCATTTGAGAGGCAGAGGCAGGAGGATCAGAAGTCAAAGGTCTTTATCTATTCAGTGGAAGTTCAAGGCCAGTTTGGGCTACAAGAGACTGTCTCAAAAATATAAAACAACAACCACCCTCCCCTACAAGTCTCTTTCCCCAAACCCCTCAAAAACCCATTAACAAAATGAAACACTCCCCCACGTACATCACCACTACTACAACTGCCCCTGTCCCAATCTAATATAGACGTGTATTTCTATTTTGTACCTTCAATTACCAGGTGCTGCTCATCTTGGATTTTCAAATATTCTAACCTATGATCCTCATCATCCAGAAGAGTCAAGTAGTTCTGTAGAGGAGGAAATGTTTCTGTTAATTTGGCTAGTAAACTTGAAAAAATACAAAAATAAAAATGAATGACAAGTACTATTCCTTTGCGCTTACATAATTCATTTTACAAATATTTAGCTGTTCAAATCTATAGTTTAGGTGCCAAAATGAAGGAACAATGGTATGTTCTATCACTTTACATGTTAGTAAAACAAAATTACATGCAGTTTGTGGAGAGAGTAGATAAGTCACCACAGACCAAACCAAAGTTCACTGAGACAACAGAACTTGCAGAAAAGAAATTTTCATTCCCCTTTCAGTGAAAACTGGGGTACAGATAGTTAAGTGACTTGTCTCAGTCACACAACTAACAAGTGGCACAGTCAGGATTTAACTCCTAGCAATGTAACTATAGCTTGCAACTGAATTACCTGTTGCTACCCACATTTTGTTCCCTTGGGCACACAAACTGTGCTCTTAATTCCTATATGATTATGCCTTCAATGATGACTAAAGCAGGACGTAAGAAAAAATGTAGTAGAGAACAGAGAACGGGGAAAACTATCCTTACAACCCAGCTTCAGAGTACAATACTGAATACACTGGGAGGATCATACAAGCACTTAATAGCATTGCCTCTGAGGAGCGTGGAAGATAAAGGTCAGAGATGGAAATGAAGAATTTTTACTATGTACGTTGCATTGTCTGTGTTTTTAATGTGTATAAGCAACTTCAAAATAAATCTAACAAGAAATAGCTCAGTGAGATAGCTCAGTTTTTCCTTGCAAAGGTCCAGGGCTCCATTCCCCATACCCTTTGTTAACAACCCTTTGTAACTCCAGTTCCAGGGAATCTGACCACTCTTCTGGTTTTCATGGGCACCAGGCATACATGTGGTACAGACATTACATGCAGGCAAAACATAACAAAATGAAAGAAAAAAATAAGACTATTTGCTGTTACTTTATAACACAATTGCCACAGCAATCTTTAAAAAATAGTACTGCATTGCTCATGCTGATCAACTGTCGTTATGATCTCAGGTGACAAATGTTCACATGTATGTATACACAACTTTTTTTTTTTTTTTTTGGTTTTTGGAGACAGGGTTTCCCTGTGTAGCTTTGGTGCCTGTCCTGGAACTCACTCTGTAGCCGAGGCTGGCCTTGAACTCACAGAGATCTGCCTGCCTATGCCTCCCGAGTGCTGGGATTAAAGGTGTGCATCACCGCTGCCTGGCATGTATACACAACTTAAAAGTCTAAAGTTTTCATAGAGACCCCAGATATGGCTTTTAGCATAACTACTACAGACAAGTTCTTCTATTTATGAAAGATGATTTAACCCTTTTTTAAACCCAGAGCCTAGTATACACTGAACAAGTGCTCTACCACTGGACTATCTCCCCTGCATGATTTAACAGCAGACTTTTCATGACTGAGATGCTTCTTACCTCACTGTTGTATAGCCATAGTCGCATATCTTCCTCTTTGATGCGAAGCCTTTGAGACAGATATTCATGAATTTCCTTGATGGTTTGCATTCTACTAAAACAGCCAGTATAGGCTAACACCCGCTTTAGAGGCGCATTTGGAGAGGGTACATTTCCTATAGTTATAGTAGTTATGATAAGGAAAAAAGGAGACATAAAAAAACAGACAAACAAACATAAAACACCAGCCTCAGCAATGATGACCATAGTAATTTAGGAAACGATGAGAAATAAGTATAGATTTAATAATTTTATAAATGAAGAATACTATGAAAAGCTTGAATATGGATGGGCATGGTAACCTCAGCACAAAAGGATTAAGAATTCATCAGAGTCATCCTCAGCTACAAAAAGATCAGTCTGAGCTACAAGAGACCCTGTCTCAAAAAAACCAAAGTGGGGGCTACTTGAGAAAACTCAAGACCCAACTATTACAGAGCCTCAATTCTGAAAGAACAAAAATAAGAGCATAGCAATCCAAATAAATGACATATTTTGATCCCAAGAATGAGAACATGATGATAAAAAACTGACATCAGCATATGACTGTTCTCAGTTTGGTCATACTTAATAGCAAGATGAAATAAAATTCTGCTTAAGAATGGGGAGGGAGCTGGGGATTTAGCTCAGGAGTAAAATGCTTGTTTAGTATGTGCAAAAGACCTGAGTTTAATGCCAGAACTAGAAAATAAAATAATAATAAAATAAAAGGAAGAGTGAGGGTGCTTGAAGTAGAATGGAATTTGAATTCCACAGATTCACTTAATCTAGTTCTTAAAACTCAGAATTACTAATCCCATCACTCTCTGTCATTAAGTGGCCCAATTATGTGGTAGCAGTCATACAAAGAGACACTGGTACAGGTTATACAAGGCCAGACAATATTTTTAAATGGAACCAAGAAGCTTTCCTGACTAACAATTATTCTGTTGAAAACTAGGTGGCTAACTTCTAGTTTGCCTCTCCACTATGGTGGCAACATAACGACCTTGACTTCCTAGTGCTTAAGGTAGAAACAAAAAGACTACTAATACAGTGTCTTTCAGGCTCTTAGAGGGCTGATCTGAGGACTTTACTATACATACAGATACATAGATACTAAATATACTAAGTCTGAGTACACGGAAAACATGGAGGAATAAAATGACAAGGCATTATAGAAATCAAAGACAGGCAGTAAATGTGCTAAATACCGGTCAACTTCTTAGTCAAAAATCTAGACAAAAGCTGTAGTTTTACAATGTTATCTCTCACTATGAGAGGCTAGATTTTTTTTTTGTTAAGCAACTCCAAGCAAAAGGAGAAATTAAACATGTCAATATAACCCTGCTGGAGTACATGTATGCATTTCAGGTTATTTTGTACCCATTCAGTAACTGTTTTTTTTTTTTTCCTCCCATGAACTGTGAGTCTTATTAACTATCATTTTCTTTTTAAGAGCTTCCAAGAAGAATCCACTCAGCTAAGATAGGCTCAAAAGCCATCTAAGGAATAATGACTTAAGTCTACCTAAGTTATCACAATCATGGAATGGTCTGCATAGATCTTTCTTTGAAAGGAGTATATATCCCCCCCCCCCCCCCCCCCCCCCCCCCCCGCACGACAGGATTTCTCTGTGTGGTTTTGGTGTCTGTCCTGGATCTCTCTCTGTATACCAGACTGGCCTCGAACTCACAGAGATCTGCCTGGCTCTGCCTCCCAAGTGCTGAGATTAAAGGTGTGCGCCACCACCCAGTGAAAGGAGTAATTTTTTAAAAAGCCTAGTGAACAGTGGTAATAACTGAGTATTTGACCAAGAAGCACACCATGTATGGCAGAACAAAATTCAACCATGATTTTTTATACATGTAGCAAAGCAAATCTTTGTCTATTAGCAAGCAAAGAATAACCCTTAAAAGAACAGATTTTTTCAATTATACATCAGAGGATTAGTTTTAAGATTACAGCAAGAAAGCAGTTTTATAAATTTCAAAATAATTAATGATTGATTTTATAATTAGTCAAGAATAAAATTTCAAATTAAGAAACAAATTTGGAGTATCAAACTATCCCATTCTAGGATTCAGAAGCACCGGCAAGCATAATGCCCCAGCCAATCTCCACTGTCCTAGGCCATAAAAAGGAAAACTGAGTTCCAGAGTCTACACAGTTTAGCTCATTAAGCAGGCAGCCACTTATATGCATAATTTTGTGCTTTTGAAATCAGAAATTCACAGAAGCAGCAAAAATCTAGGATCAGCACAAGAATTACAATACTTACTAAAAATGCAACAACGTATCTTGCCTCTCATGTTATCTTTCAAAGAGAATCAAGAAAGACATACTATGGGTGCCATGGACAGTATGCTGATGTTTCTATTTACCAGAAAGTTAAATCAAGAATGTTTCATAAGGATTCTATTTTATTGTTCCTTGATTTTGATGGTTTCCCCAAAGTTAGGTTACAGAGTGAACACTGTTCTAATTGTTTTGTTCTAATTCATACAAAACAATATGTGAAATCATCTTCATACACTATCTGAATGAAGCCTTTAAAAAAAGATTTATTTACTTTAAAAAATATGTATTTTTATTTTATGTGCATTGGTGTTCTTGACTTCATGTATGCCTGCGTGATGGCACACAGGAACTATAGTCACATAGTCACATACAGTTGTGAGCTGCCATGTGGGTGCTGGGAATTGTCCTCTGGAAGAGGAGCAAGTGCTCTGAACCACTGAGCCACCTCTCCAGTACAGACTTTTTATTTTATGTGTATAAGTATCTATGCACATGTGTTCCTAGTGCCTGCGGAGGGTAGATGAGGTGTTAGATCTCTGAAAACTGGTGTTCAGGATGGTTGTGAGGAACCACGTTGGTGCTGGGAACTGAACCTGGATCCTGTGCAGAACCAACTAATGACTTTAACTAGGGAGCCATTTCTCCAGCCCCCAAATATAACCTTCAAGGGAAATAAGCTTGTTCAAATTCAAAGGAGAGCTAGTACTTACACAAGGGTGGTAATGTAGGTTTACAGACAGTCATAATAGTCTAACAACTTAAATACAGCCTAAGATGCTGTGAATTGATGAATTAATTATTTTAACACTTTATTTTACATTTATTTATTTAGTATGTGTCCACGTGTGTGCAAGTACACCAAGTGTGTATGTAAAAGTCAAAGGACAACTTGCAGGAGTTAGTTCTCTCCTTTCACCATGTGGGTCTGGGGAATTAAACTCAGGTTGTCAGGCTTGGTGGCAAGTAGCCTATGGAGCCATCTAGCCAGCTCAAATTTATTTCTTTTTTTTTTTTAACTGAAGAATAATTTCAAATATTTGCAAGGGAAAAATAGATAAGTATTCTCCATCAATAAAATTTAACTTTGGCTTGAAATCAAAGGAGAACCTTATTCACATTATATATTAAGAGAAACATTTTATATCTATCTGTCTCTCATCTATCTATCTATCTATCTATCTATCTATCTATCTATCTATCTATCTATCTATCTATCTACCTACCTACCTACCTATCTATCTATCTATCTATCTATCTATCTATCTATCTATCTATCTATCTATCTTCTTCCATCTATCTAGAGATAGGATCTCTTTACATGGCTTTGAGTGACCTGGAAATTGCTATGTAGACCAGGCTGGCCTTGAATTCAGAGAATTCAAGCCACCTGCCTCTACTTCTGGAGTGCTGGGATTAAAGGTGTATGACATCAGACCCGGCTGAGGACAAGTGTGTGCGAGATGTTGATAGACTTGGGTTTTCCCCCCTTTGTTGAGGAATAGCTTGGCATTTCTCAAAGCCACACTATTGGGCTGGGATGTGACTAAGTGATAGAACATCTATCTATCATATACAGGGCTCTGGGCTTAACATCTACTGCCACTACCAAAAAAGAAAACAATAACCACCACCACCACAACAACCAAAACACAACCACAACAAAACTCTCTCAAAATCAAAGCAAATGTATCATTTTCATTTTGAAATATACCTATTTGATGTGTATTATGTCTCTTAGAAAATGTTCTTCCTAGTATGAGAAATGTATCTCATTTTGTTAAAACACAACTAGCTCAGAAGAGATTAATTACATCAATCAATCCGAGGTTGAAAAGATCAGTCAATGAATGGTTGGTGAACTGCAACTTAGGTATAACAACAATTTACAATGGCTTAACAAAAAAAAAGTAAAATCTATTTTATTTGCTATTTTTACAAGCTTACAAACTAAAAAAGACAAAAATCCTTCTTAGTTTGCACCTAAGAGTTTGCCTCTGTCCCCATCCAATCTTGTGCATGACCACAGATCTAAGCTCACAAGTGATTTACTGATTCTGCATGAAAGCAAATGGCATATATTAGTACAGTGGCACCAGACTTTGAGCAATGTGATTTTCCACTTATTTTTAAGGAAATGCATGGCATTCTTGCTGCATTCTTAAGTTACCTCTAGGCAAGTGCTGAGGAAACATTCTCAAGCTCATCATACCCATATTCACCCAGATGTTAGACTGCTGTGTCCGTGTGGCAGGCTGCTGTCGAAGGAAAAGAAGATAGCGAGGAAATAATTCTAGTTCTGGGATGTCCGTCTTGCTATTCTTGATTACCTATTTTTGTGAAAGATAAAAAGGTAGTGATGAGTCTTTTAAAAGAAACAAAACCCTTTTAGTCAAACTTAAGGTTCTATTAAAAAGTTTTATAGACTTATTTATCTTATGTGTATGAGTGTTTTGCTTGCTTGTATGTATGGGTACCACGTATGCCTAGTGTCTGTAGGCCATAAGAGGGAATCAGATCTCCTGGAACTGGAGATACAGATGATTGTTAGCTGTCATGTGGGTACAAGGAACCAAACCTGGGTCTTCTGAAAGAGCAGCAAGCGCTCTTAAATTCCAAACCATTTCTTTAGCCCCTCTTTGCTGTGGATTATGCTCATTGTTAATAATAAAGCTGACTGGATGATAGCTAGGGAGGAAGAGACTGAGCTGAGTTAGGGGTTTGAGGTTAGGGGTTAGGGGTTAGGGTTAGGGAGAGCCAGACTAAGAGAATTCTGGGAAGAGGAAGGGCAGAGTCAGAGTTGCCAGCAGACACAGAGGAAGCAAGATGAGAATGTCATACTGGTACCAAGCCACGTGGCTAAACATGGATAAGAATTATGGGTTAATTTAAGTGTAAGAGCTAGTTAGTAATAAGCCTGATCTACCGGCCAAGCATTTATAATTAATATAAGCCGCTGTGTGATAATTTGGGAAGCAACTGCTGGGTATTTGGGTATGGTGGGATATACACTTCCACCTACACCTCTTTCTTTTTTTGAAATTATTTTTATTTTATAGTGTTTTTTTTTTTTTTAAAAAGATTTATTTATTTATTATGTGTACAGTGTTCTGTCTGCATGTATCCCTGCAGGCCAGAAGAGGGCACCAGATCTCATTACAGATGGTTGTGAGCCACCATGTGGTTGCTGGGAAATGAACTCAGAACCTCTGGAAGAACAGCCAGTGCTCTTAACCTCTGAGCCATCTCTCCAGCCCCTGTTTTTTTTTTTTTTTTTTTTTAAGAAATTAACATTATGAACATTCCTTAAAAAATTTTTTTTTAAGCTGTGCAGTGAGTGGTGGCACAAGCCTTTAATCCTAGCACTCAGGAGGCAGAGAAAGGAGACTGAGTTAGAGGCCAGTCTGATTTACAGAGCCAGTTCCAGGATGGCCAGGGCTACACAGAGAAACTCTGTCTCAAAAAACAGACAGACAAAACAAAACAAAAATTTTTAAGCTGGATGTGGTGGCACATCTTTAATCTCGGCATTCAGGAGGTTCAGGTAGGTGTATCTCTGTGAGTGAGAGGTCAGCATGGTCTATATAGTGAGTTCCTGGTCAGCCAGGGCTATGTAAAAAGACCCAGTCTCACTCTCCACCAACAGACCATTTTATTATTTTGTTTGTATGAGTGTTTTACCTGTATGTATATCTGTGTGCCACATGAGTACAGTGCTCTTGTAGGCCCAAAGAAGGAGATCCCCTGGAACTGGAGTTTCAGACTGGTTGAGTCGTGTGTGTGTGTGTGTGTGTGTGTGTGTGTGTGTGTGTGTGTGTGTTATCAAACACAGGTCCTCTAGAACAGAGAAGCCAGTATTCTTAACCACTAAACCATCACTCCAGCCCCCATATGTGTATGGGCTTTTTGCCTGCATAAATGTATGCATACCACATGTGTACCTGCTGCCCACAGAGGCCACAAGAGGTTGTCAGATCCCCTGAAGTGTCAGATAGCTCTCAGCCATGTGGATGCTAGGAAGCAAACCCAAGTTCTTTTGCAAGATCAGCCAGTGCTCTAACCACTGAGAAATGTCTCTAGCCCTTAACCTAAGGTTCTCTTAAAGACAATGTTGCTCTATACAGCAGGCTGCCCAAACCTATGACCCTTGAGTATTGGTATTATAGTCATGTGATACCATGCTAAGCTCTGACATTAATTTAAAAATGTTCAACAAGTCCACTACCTATATTTTGGTGGCTTACTCATACATTTAAGTTACATATATTTGAATATGCTCAGGTTTCGGCTCCTAAATTAATCTTTCAATATTAGAATTTGTGTACATTTCCATCCCACTTTCCACTTAAAAACAAAATCAGTGTCAACAAAACAAAACAAAAACCCTCCAAATCTCAGATGTGAGTGCAGCTTTCATCTCTCAAAGCCTCTCTTCCAAACAGACAGACCATTACAAAAAAAATCTCAACAATACAGCTGCCTAAACAAGACCCGACTAAAGACAACACCAAGACATGCTAACATGGAGGGGGAACCACTCAAGCCCCATCCCTAGACAAAAACTATAGGCAACAAAGAAATGCTAAAAGAGAGTAAAGCAGTCTTCCCCCAGGGAAGAAGCCCTTAACTGGTTATTTAACACCAAGTGGTCAGCCTTGAAATCATGTACATGCAACACTGAATGGACTCAGCAGGTCATATATATTTGTGTGTGTGAGCGCACAACTATGCACATGTACCCGAATGTCTATAAATAACAATGGGGAGGAGGAGGCCAGGAGTCTGGGTGGAGTGAAGGCTGATGAGAGGAACTGAAGGAAGGAAAAGGAATGGAGGGACATAATAAAATTGCATTTTAATACCTTTCCAAAACCTTAAATATTACCTAAATACTAATTGAATAAATAAAATGTAAAGGAACCTATAGCTATTTTTCAACCAATCTGAACAGATTTCAAGTACTGTGCAACCATAAAGTAAGGACTAAATTGTGACTAGGGAAATCACACAGAAAAGTAAGTATCAACCTCTGGCCTTCATATACCATGCATCTCACACACACACACACACACACACACACACACACACACACACACACACACACTCTTCTATGACTACTCCTTATATAAGGCACCATTAGCTATACTTACTGGTCGAGGGAGGGCCAGGTTTGCTCCATACCAATGGTAAAGTGCTCTCCATACAGGTTCTGGGACCATTTCATAATCTCTTCCATGGATTAGCTGTGGAGTTCGCTTTAATCGTCCTCCTTCTAGTGTTAAAGATGTAGCCTTAGAAAGAATGAAATTAAGTACTGATTTTTAATTTTACATCAAAAAAATCTAGACATAGAACAAGTTCCTGTTACTTCCCAGTTTCATATTGCTGGCAATTAATTTTTTTTCTTCTTCGAGTTTTGGTGGATCCTGTACTGTAAACAAGTTAACTGTCACTGAGCTACATCCCCAGCTCAGAAAATGGGATTTTGGCAGAGGTTTTACTTTCCAATGAACTATTTAAGAAAAGGAACTCTAGGTGGGTAGGGTGGCACATGCATTTAGTGCCTTAGGAGGCAGAGGCAGGTGGATCCTCTTGAGTTCCAGGTCAGCTTGGTCTACATAGTAAGTTCCAGGACAGCCAGAGCTATATAGCATATTCTCTCTCACAGATATGTACTATGAGACGACATCATGCCTACAATAGGCTAAGTTTGATGAACTACAATGGTTTTCTTTGTGCTAAAACCTTTGAAATTGAATGGCTACTTGGAAGAGAACAATTTGAAAGTCTGATGTCAAACACCTACCTTTACTGGTTCTTGAGTTACTAGTGGCTGGTTATCAATAGCTCCTGGCTTCTGAGGATTAAGGTGCAAAAGGATATTCCCATTGGCTCCTAGCAAACACTGGTTGTTATTGTCAGAAGTATTATGTTGCCTTGCAAAGCACATATCTGCTCCTGGTGTGCCAGAATATAGAAAGCCTATCAAGAAACAAAACAAAACAACAACGATGTAGTTTTTTGAGACTGGGTTTCACTGTGTAACAGCTTTGGCTGTCCTGGAACTAGCTCTGTAGATCAGGAGGGCTTTGAACTCACAAGAGATCCACCTACCTCTGCTTCACAAATACTCAGATTAAAGGTGTGCTCCACCACTGTCAGGAAAGTTTATTTTTAGTTGTTTTTCCCCCCAGCAAATGAATGACCGTACCTTCTCATTCATTCATTCATTCATTTAACTTTATTATGTGTGCATTAGTGTAAGGGTGTCAGATTCCCTGGAACTAAAGTTACAGACAGTTATAAGCTGCCATGTGGGTGCTGGGAATTGAACCTGGGTCCTATGGAAGAGCAGCCAGTGTTCTTAATTGCTGAACCATCTCTCCAGCCCTTATTTTTAGTTTTTTATATACACATAGGCTTGAAGATATAAACTCAAATGTCAATGTATTATGTTAATGCTATTATTCTTGTATGTCACAGAAGTTTTACATTTTGATAAATACATAGAAGATAGGAGACAGATGTATTTTCTAAACAAAATAGAGTAATAGGATTAAAATAAAAGTTTTCAAAAATGTTACCAAATGAATATTTGATTACCTTCCTAGAATATACAATAATTTATAATGAGAATTACAGGCCTCCTGATAAAAAGGAAGGCCAAGTAGCTGTGTTTTCACACTCCCTAAAATTCTTCTACTGTAAGCATTATTCCAAATATTCTTGGCAGAAAACAGCAATAGGAAGCCTCTAAACCTCTGTCCCTCTCCTTCCCTCTCTCTGAGTCAAAGTCTGTATATAGCACTCACATTATGTAGATCAGGCTGGCCTTCAACTCAGAGATCCACCTGCCTCCTACTCCCTTTAAAGGAGTTCATGTGTTACCACACTCAGTGCCTATTTTCTTCATATAGCTATTTAAAAAGAAGTCATAATCTTCATAATAGAAAAACACACAGAGAAAAATGACTAATAATGGTATAGTTGAACCTGATAGTATTTTAAGATATTTCAACTCTCAACTACATTATAAACATTCTAGTTATCAACTGTTTTGTAAACTTCTATTTGTGGCACTGCTCATCCCGTGGGTAATAATGCTATATAGTAACATACATGTCAGACAGAAACTTAGACAGGATTAAGAAATAATCTTGTTTTTAATGGGGAGAGGGGGAGTGCTAAGGCTATTATTCATAGTAGAGCATGAAGTTACCACATCTGATACCCTTGACTCAAATGGAGAAGGAAAAGGAGATGGACACAAAGTATGAGAATGAAATGTGGTGTTGTTACAGCAGACCACGACACTCCTAGGACCACTAAACCATTTCTGTAGTGTCGGACAGGGAAGAGAAACGGCAGCCTCTACACACAGTGAAGGAAAACACTAGCCCTGCCAGTTTGCTTACTACTCCCCCAGGAAAACAACGTCAGAGAAAATAATGTTTGAGAGTTTTGCTATTTTATCAACAATTAAGAGGGATTATTCTCAAGTTGAATTATAGTAGTAACAAAGTATCTTCCCTATAAGTACAGAACCATTAAAGTTCAGATAAGTACAAAGGATAGAAGGGAATTGTAAGTATTATTAATATGTGGTATTTTAACAAAATAAATCTCAAAATTCTGGACTGAGATATTGAGATGATCTGATATGAGGCCTCTAATCCAATGAAGGCACATGTATGATTAAAGAGTTCTTGAGAAGGATAATTTTATTTTCTTAAAATCTGTTTTCACTATACTGAATTTACTGGCAAAATAGATTAAATAGCAATATGGCTTGGCTAGTGAAAAGTGAAAAGAATTTCATATTGAGAGATTATGAGTTTACTTAAAAACCTATAACATATTCAAGAATTTTATAACTCACCATTTCATTCAAAATGTATTTCTTTGAATGGAAGGAAGCCTGATGCCAATACTGTAACCACAAAAGTAGATTCAGCTAAGAATAATCATGAGTGTGGTGTGGTGGTACATGCTTGTAATCCCAGTACTTAGGAAGTAAAAGCAAGAGTTTCAGAAGTTCAGGTTTCAGAAGTTCAGAAGTTCCTCCTCAGCTATAAAGCAAGTTCAAGTCTAGTCTAGGTTACATGAGAACCTGGGTCAAAAACATTACTAAGCCCCAAGTTATATTTACCACTGCCAGTAGACTCTGAGGCTTCAGATGCAGAAGAAATGTTGTCTGAGTATTTCTCTTCTGTGGTATTCACATAACTGAGGTTGTTACTGATTCTATCTTCTCCCTGCTCCATAGGATGTGCTGCTGCTCCAAACGAAAACTTTCCCCCATTTAGAAAAGATGATGGCTCAATCACAACCGGGTTGGCATCCTAAAATCATAGAGAAGCCAAATTTAACAATCTGACAACTGTGTAGCTTTTAAAGAATTTTTAAAAATGTATTATTGTATTTTATGTACATGGATGTTTTACCTCCGTGTGGGTGTACCATGTATGTGCCTGGTGCCCTCAGAGACCAGAAGAGGGTGCTGAATCCCCTAAAATAGATGGTTGTAAATTGCCATGTGGGTCCTGGGAATTGAGCCTGGGTCCTCAGGTAGAGCAATTAGAGCTCTTAACCACTGAACCATCTTTCTAATCCCTCAAAAAATTAATTCTTATCACTGAGTTGCTAAAGTCACTTACTATATAATTAAATTTTACTTCCTTAAGGGAATAATGAGTATATGTATACACATATAAACACAATGTCCACAATATATTCATATAATATATACAATATACTCATCAGTACATTGAGAAAGACTGTACCACATAAACCAGGTCTGAAAGGCCAGAGATGCCACCCCTGATTACTACATAGAGCAAAACAGTCAAAATCAAAGGAGAAGAGCAGTTCATGATAAAAACAAATTTAAGGAATTTATGTTCACCAAGTTAGCTTTACAGAGGACACCAGAAGAATACTTCAGTCTGAAGAGAAGGTTAACCACACCAAGAAGACAAAGGGAATAATCTCAGAACAGTTCATCAAAAGAAGTCTAAAAAAAACACCACTACAACAAAATATCAGGAATTAACAAGCATTGTTAAACAATAACCCTCAATATCAATACTCTAAATTCTCTTAAAAAAAAAAAAAGGCAGATCGGCTTAGAAAACAGGATCCATCTTTCTTCTGCCTCCAAGAAAATATACCTCACTATCGAGGACAGATATTATCTTAGGGTAAAAAGGATGGAAAAGGGTATTCCAGGCAAATGGAACTAAGAAACAAGTAGGCATAGCTATTTTAATATCTGATAAAGTAGACTTCAAATCAAAATGAATTAGAAGAGGTGGGGAAACACACTACATACCCATTAAAAGAACAATCCACCATGAGGATACTTACAATGCATTTATACACAAACACAAGGCACTAATTTCATAAAAGAAACACTATTAGATCTAAAATCACACATTTAGCTTAGAATAGTGATAGTGGTTGACTTTCAATGCCTCACTCTCTCCAATATATAGGTCATCCAGGACAAAAAAATTTAACAGAAAGTCTGGAGTTGAATAATATCATAAATCAAATGAGCTTAACAAATATCTACAAAATATTCCACTCAAACACTAAATGTTACAATTTCTTCTCAGCAGCAGAAGGGACTTTCTCCAAAACCAATCACAGAGTAGGATATAAAGCAAATCTCAACCAACATAAAAAAACTAAAATAACATCCTACAGCCTATCTGGCCATCACAGATTAAAGCTGATTATGAACAGCAGTACAAACAGCAGAAAATACACAAACTCATGAAGTCTAAACACACTACCAAAAGAAAACTGGGTCAAGACAGAAATCAAGAAAGAAAAAAAAACAACAAAAAACTTAGAATTGAATTAAAGTAACACAATATATGAAAATCTATGAGACACAAATGAAGGCAGTTCATTTTTTAACTGTAATTAAAACATTTATTTGAAAACATTTTTAAGATTTTTTTTTAATATACGTATATGAGTGTTTTGCCTGTATGCATGTATGTGGACTGCATGTCTCCCTGGTGCCCACTGAGGAAGGCAGTTCTAAGAAGAAATTTCACAGTACTAAATACCTAGATCAAAAAACTTGAGAGATCTCATATTAATAACTTAATGATATAAAAGTGGAAAGTAACAGGGGCACCTCAATGTTGACCTCTGGCTCTTCACCCCATACACATCTATAAGCTTACAGCACATGGGAGGCACAGCAAGGAAGACTAACACTTCTAGGCAGCTTGAGTTATGGGACTCTGTCTCAAGGGAAAAAAAAATAAGGCTACTATAAAAATGTACATAAGCCAAGCAGTAGTGGTGCATGCCTTTAATCCCAGCACTTGGGAGGCAGAGGCAGGCCAACCTGGTCTTCAGAGTGAGTTACAGGACAGCCAGGGCCACACAGAGAAACCTTGTCTCAAAAAACCTAAAAAACAAAACAAAACAAAAAAAAAAAAAATTTAAAACACAAAGATGAGGCTGGAGAGATGGCTCAATGATTAAGAGCATTTGTTGCTCTTTCAGAGAATCTGGGTTCAGTTCCCAGCACCGACATGGCAGCGCATAACCATCTGTAACTGTCCAGCTCTAGTGACTCCGATGCCTGTTCAAACTTTCTTGGGAACAGGTATGCATATGGCATACAGACATATACACAAGCACATATACACATAAAGTTTATATATATATATATGAAGAAAGCAAATACCCTCTGTACTTAGAGTCCATCATTTAGCAATAACTGCAGTTAATATTTGGATGTATTTAATTTTGTTTTATTCTTTTTCCTTTTTTTTTTTTGAGATACCACCTTACTATATAGCCCACCCTGGGATCCTATATGCCATTTTATTTGGTATCTTATTCATTATAACTGAAAAATTATCTGTACATGCAGAAGATAAGTTGAGACATTCTTATTTACAGATCGAAGACAAGAAAGCAGTTAATAATGATCAATGTCTAAACAAAACACCAATTAAGCTGTGACTTGGAGTTCATCTTCCTGCTTTTGCCTCCTTTGTGCACCAAAGGTTTCTGGCAGGCATGAACAAAGCAGGCTCATGTACTCTTGTCAGTACACTTTATAAGGGATGTGCTTAAGCCCTCTATGACGCTCCTATAGAAAATTAAAAGTAACATATTTAAGATAAAGTTAAGTTATCCTTTGAGCATACATTTAGTAAGATATTACCTTTTCATCCTAAGGCCAAAATAAGAATATAAAGACCAGAAAGTGTTTCAAAATAAAGACTGACGCTTTAACCTTAAGATTCCCATTTGTCTACTACATTCAACATTATCTGTCAACAGGTCCCTGAAGTCTGAATACTTTTATTCACTGAGAGACACTACAGTCCATATTTGCTGTTAATATGTTTTATACTGGAAAACACATGGCCCGGGAATGTAGCCGAATGGTAGTGTGCTTATCTACTGTGTGTGAGACAGTAAAATTCAACCTTCAGAACAGCAAACTGAACTTAAGCAAGATCCAGTTCCTGAGTGCAGGGGTTATAAGAGTGAGCCACTATGCCCAGTTGAAATGAAATTTCTTGAATAATAAAATTAAAACTTCTTATTAATTTCCTCCAACTTTTATTTTATTTTATTTTATTTTATTTTTGGTTTTTCGAGACAGGGTTTCTCTGTGTAGTTTTGGTGCCTTTCCTGGATCTCGCTCTGTAGACCAGGCTGGCCTCGAACTCACAAAGATCCACCTGGCTCTGCCTCCTGAGTGCTGGGAATAAAGGTGTGCACCACTACCGCCCGGCTCATTTTATTTCGTTTTTAGGAGACAAGGTTTCTCTATGTAGCCCTGGCTGTCCTGGAACTCCCTATGTAGACCAGACTGGCCTAGAACTCAGAACTAGATCACAGAGATCTACCTGCCTCTACCTTCCAAGCACTGGTATTAAAGGTGTTGGACACCACCACCAAGCCTCTCTTAATTTTTTAATGTAAAAGGTGAAGGACAATGCAAATAATGTAGTTGACAACACATATTTTAAAAACCAGCTGCTACACTGGATCCCAGGTCTACAATGAACAGGATATCCAGGTTTCTTTTGTTCTCAGCAACAATTCCTCACAAGTAAAATGAATACCACATCTTCCTCATAGAGATATGAGAATTAAGTGGCATATACAGTGTGTAACATAAATCGGCACTACCTTTTCACAGGACTTTTGACAAGGGAGAAATCTGTGTAGAAATGCATACACTGAGCCTGTCCCATTATCAATTTTCATGAATACTCATTTTTTTCCCTTTAAATCTTGGTCCAATTTGGCATGCTATATTACTAGGTAGTAGTTCCACAGTCTGACAGAGTTGAAAATCTTACTATAGAACGTATATATACAGGAATTTAACTCACGTATTTGACATATTCTTTCCACTGTTGCCACCACTGCATGGAGATGATAAACCAATTGTGTCCTGGCTGCAGACCATACCTGCTTTCTCGTTCTAACCATCCTCTGCACATACAAAAGAAATCCAACGCATGAAAAGAAATTTTGTGAAACTGAGAGCAAGACTGTAATTTATCCCTAGAATTACTTGTTTTTTTCATCAGAAATTTCAAAACAGAAAAGCATGAAACAGAAAGATGTACTCAGAGACTGCCACTACTTCAATTAGTGTAGTGGAACACTGTTCTACCAGAAAGTCAATTTCAATAGTCATAGGCCACTGTGAAATACCATTCACAAACTGTGTTGGGGCTGGAAAGATAGCTCAGTGGTTAAAGTGCTTAATGCACAAGTACAAGGCCCTGACTTCAGATCTCCAACACTATGTAAAAGCCACGTGTAGTAGTGCATGCCTAAAATCCAAGCACAAAGGTTATAAACAGGTAGATTCCTGGAGCTTGATGGCCAGCAGTCTAGCCAATGGGTAACTGCAATGGTCTGAATGAGAATGGCTCTCACAGGCCATGTTTGAGTGTTTGGTCCCTGGTTGACAGAATTATTTGGAAAGAATTGGGAGGTGTGGCTTTGTTGGAGGTGTGTCACTGGAGTGGGCTTTGAGATTGAAAAGCCTACACCAGACCCAGTCTTTTTCCCTTTCTTTACTTGCTACCTGTGGATCAGGATGTAAGCCGTCAGCTACTGCTCAAGTGTCCTGACTACCTGCCTCCAAAACTGCTTGACAAGGTGATCATGGACTAACCCTCTGAGACTGTAAGCAAGCCCCCAGGTAAATGCTTCCATAAGTTGTCTTAGTCATGGTATTTTGTCATGGCCATAGAACAGTCAGTAAAACAGTGACCTATATGAAGACTCCCATAAATTGCCCTGTAACTGCCACACATGCCCCATCACATTCCCCTTCTCACAAAAAATAAGATGTAGTAAAAATATTGTTTGAAAAATACCATAATAAAACCTAACTCTTTGTATGCTAATAAAAATAAAGATTAAAAAAAAACCAAAAATTTAAAACTATCCTAATGGGTAAGAACCAGAATTTCATTCTGGTTTTGAGTTTATTCCCTTAATAACTAATTATATTGTTCATCTTTCTATGTACCTGAAGACCATCTGAGTATCTCTAATGGAAAGCATGTCCATTGATGCAATGAAAATGTTATATAAACATTTGTAGTTCTCTTATTTTTTTAGTTACATCTCACACAGACATGTATTATATGAATAACAGGCAAAACAAAAATAAATATCAAGCTCAATAACTGAAGACACATCAACAAGTTTTATTATGACCCATTAGGTAGTCTGGAAAATAAACTGTATTGATTAAAGTCATAAAAAGCACTTGTTACATATAGTTTTTTCATTTGTTTGTTTGGTTTTGTTTTTTTGAGACATGGTTTCTGCATGTAATCCTAGCTGTGCTGGAACTTGATTTGTATAGACCAGGCTGCTCTCAAACTCAGTGCTCTCTGTCCTCTGCCTCCTAGTGCTGGGATTAAAGGCATGCACCACCCGGCTACATACAGTTCTTTAAATTAAACTCCAAATTGATATCAGATGTAAAATCCAGCTGCAAGAAATCTTGCTATAATTGATTATGACATGGATTTTCTTACATTATAAAAATATACTTGAGAACACTAAATTACTCTTAAGATAACTGAGACAAGTTATCACTTTCATTCCCTCTCGCCCTCTGGAAATTTAAAAACTTCTATTATCATACTTGTGTACATACATGCATGCGAGCAAGCATGAGTGGGTATGTGTGTGCCCGTGCATGCACACATGCCATTGCATGTGTATAAAAACCAGAGGATAATCTAATGGAATCAGTTGTCTCCTTCGACCTTCAAGTGGGTTCCAGGCATAGAATCCAGGGTTTTAGAAATCCAGTCAGGTGACAGTGGTCAAGGGTACAGCTGTGTGCAGATGTCATTGCCTCCTACAGTACTCCCTAGATGTGTTTTGATTGTCCCCTCTGGTGGCACCTGCTAGGGGAGTTAGTTTGCCTGTTCTCTATATTTTAACCAGTAATCTTTTTGTTGTTCAACAGTAGCAGCTCTTTATTCATTCTGGTTATTAAAGATTTATGGGAGATACAGTTTGTTAATATTGTCTTTCTTTTGTTTTGTAGGTTGTCTTTCATATACAGAAGTTTTAGATTGTGAGGAAGTCTAGTTACTTTGTAAGAAAATGCTTTTGGAGTCACATCAAAAAATTAAATACAAAATCCAAATAATTTCCTTTTCCTTCCTACTTTCTCTTTATTTCCTCCCCTACCCCTGTCCAAATCATTTTAAAGAGTTTTTTTTTGGATATAAAATTCTTAGTTGGTTTTTTTCTACACCTCTTATTTCTAAATTCTATGCTTTTTGATGGAGAAGTTGGCTACTCTTAGTGACATTCTCCCATTAGGACAAGTTGCTTTTTTCTTGCTGCTCTGAAAATTCTTTTAGTAATTACATTAGAGGGTAAGTTTTCTACCACTGAGTGACATCCCCAGACCCAGTACAATTTTAAAGTTAAACATAATTTGACTTTTAAATTAATCTAGTTTCATAGCTAGGAAGAGTATTTATTTGTTTGTTCACAGGATTTTTTTTTTGGTGCGGGGGGGAGGGTTTCTCTGTATAGCCTTGGCTGTCTTGGAACTGGTTCTGTAAACCAGGATGGCCTTGAACTCACTGGGATCTGCCTGCCTCTGCCTCCCAAGTGCTGGGATTAAAGGTGTGCGCCACCACACAAGCCTCTGTATTGTAATTTTTAAAAACAGTTTTACTGTAATAATTAAAGCAAGATAAATTGTTCCTTGTAACTAATGTATTTCAGGTGTTAGAAATTTTAACTATGTAATAAAAAATACACAGAAACTATAAATTTACCTAATAATTTGTCCTTCTTCTTCTGGAGTAGCTGGTCTTAACCCCAGAACTATGTGACATACCTAGGGAAAAAGAAAAAGATTTTCAAACTTTACTAGTGGTGCTTATGATTAGACTGAATAATATTTGATGTTATTTACATGAAATCTACTTTTTAAATAAAAACTGAATTAACAACGGTTCAACTGGTAAATTATCAATTATTATCTGAAGAAATTTAACTTAGTTGTGTGGATTTTAATTTTTTTTTTAAATGGAGGCTAACTTCCAAATCTTGAATAGCAGAGTAGTGTACATTGTAGATCTATACCAATCAGGCATCAGCTGTCAAGAAGAGACCAATTTCCATTTATTCACACAGTTGTGTTGCATGCAAGTTATCCTTCATTGAAAATGGAAAATCATAAAAAAAATCATCCTGAGTGAGGTAACCCAGATCCAGAAAGACAAACACAGTGTGTACTCACTCATAAGTGAATGTTAGAAGCAAAGCAAAGGATAACTGGGCTATAATCCACAACCCCAGAGAAGCTAGGTAAAGAGGAGGACACTAAAATGGACATATATCTATCACCCCAGGTAGGGGAAAGGGTTAAGAACTCCTGAGCACACTGAGAGAGAGGAATAGAGGGGAGGGCATGGAAGGGGAAGGGAGGTGGGAACATGGTGGAGAGACGGGAAGGGAGAGCAATGAAAGAGATATCTTGACAGAGTGTACCATTAAGGGGATGAGGAGAAAGCTGCCGCTAGGGAAAACCCCAGGAACTCACAAGATTGTCCCCAGCTAAGACTCATAGCAATGGTGGAGATGGTTCTAGAAATAGCCTTCCCTTGCACTCAGATTGGTGTCTACCCTAACTGTCATCACAGAATCCACATCCAGTGGCTGATGGAAGCAGATGCAGAGACCCACAGCCAAGTACTTGGCCAAGATCCTGAAGTTCAGAGAGGGAGGAAGGGACGTAAGAGCAAGGGGGGGGGTCAGAATCATGATGAGAAAAACTACAAAAATTGCTGACTCAAGCTAATGGGAGCTCATGGACTCTGGACTAACAGCTGGGGAGCCTGCACTGGACTGAATTAGGCCCTTTGAATGGGGGTGAAAGTTGCATGGCTTGATGTGTTTGTGGGTCCCCTGGCAATGGGACCAGGACTTACCCCATATACACAAACTGGCTTTTCAGACCCCATTCCCTATGGTGCAATGCCTTACTCAGCCTCGATGCAGCAGGGAGGGGTTGGCCCCAACATGGTATAATAGCCTGTGTTGACTACCCAAGGGAGGCCTTACTCTCTATGAGGGAATAGGGGTGAGATAGGGGTAGGTGGGAAGAGTGGGAGAGGAGGAGGGAGGGAGAACAGGGGTTGGTATGTTAAAGGAAAGAAAAAATTTTTAAATAAAAAATTATATATATATACATACACACACACACACACACACACACACACACACACACACATATATATATATACAAAAACAAAAAAAGAAAATGGAAAATCATAAGAAATATAAACATACCAAGCCATTATGACCTTTACAGGTGTTTTACCAAGGAAGAGAAAATAAAAAAAGAAACAAGAATAATCACTATTAGATTCAAGTGTGTTTCTATAGGACGTGGTCATGTAGCCTGGATGTGCTAACACAGACATACGATGGAAAACACAGAATTACTAGTATCCATCACCCTTCCCAAATGTGTCATTTGCCTTAAACACACCTGGAAGAGGAGATTCAAAAATTCATTGGCGAGAACATTTTTCACACTCCAGATCTGATAGTCTTCCAGAGTAAGATGGCCCATCTGAAAAAGAGACATTCAAATGATTTCCTGTCAATAAATGTCATTTAGAATAAAAATCATATTTTTGAAAGCAAACCAATAATACGGAGATGGTACGGGTTCACATAAGAAGTATGACAATTAGCATAAATTTACAAGTGATAAAATATAAAAAAATTATCTATAATTTTGTTCAAGCAGTCAGTAGAAACAAAGCAATTATTAACAATTTTCTTTCTCCAATACAACTTTGGAAATGACCTGCGCAGAGTGGCACAAATCTGTAATTCCAGAAGGAGGATCAGGAGTTCGAAGCCATTCTTGGTTACCCAGAGGAGTTTGAGACCATCCTGGGCTACACATAGTGAGATCCTGTCTTAAAAAACAACAAAGAACAACAACAATAATGAATGTTTTAGATAAATGGTCAGATATCATTGGAGTCAGCAAAATATTCAAGTCCTACCCTAAACTGTAACTGTTTTATTATCATAGTTACATGGAGATTTGAGCAGCTAAACAATCTGCTCAATGGTCACTGGAGCCAGAAATGTTAAGCTTCATTTAACATAAAAATATACTACCAGGGCAATAGGCTTTTAATCCCAGCACCGGGAAGTAGAGTCAGGTGAATCAACAAGTTTGAGGCCAGCCTCATCTACAGAGAGAGAGAGAAAGAGAGAGAGAGAGAGTGAGGACAGCCAGAGCTACACAGAGAAATCTTATCTTGAAAAATCAAAAGAAAAAAAAAAAGTACTTTTTTTTTTTTTTTTTTTAATGTGTATGAGTGCTTTGTCTATATGTATGTCTATGTACCATATGGGTGCCTGGTGCTTGCTGAAACCAGAAGGCATTAGATCCCTTGGTACTGGAGTTGTAGACAGTTGTGAGCCACCATGTGGGTATTAGGAAGCAAACCCAGTACCTCTGGAAGAGCAGCCAGTGCTCTTAACCACTGAGCCATCTCGCCAATCTGTTTTTTATTTTTTTAATTTTCTTTTTAATTATATGTATGTGTTTTGATCTCTCTCTCTCTCTCTCTCTCTCTCTCTCTCTCTCTGTGTGTGTGTGTGTGTGTGTGTGTGTGTGTGTGTGTGTGTGTGTGTGTGTACAGTACAGAAGAGGGGAGCAAGAAGCTGAAAGAAGCTGATTCCCTCTAACTAGAGTATTTAGGTGGTTATGAGCTACATCCTTTGCAAGAGGCAGTATATACTCTTAATTGCCGGGCCATCTCTCTAGTCATAGACAGCAATACTTGTGTATTTGTAAGACACTAAAGAAAAGAAGTATTTAAATTGCATCTCTACACAAAGCAATTTCTTTTTTCTCCTTTTGGTTTTTCTTTTTTTTTTTTTTTTAAAAGATTTATTTATTTATTACGTATACAGCATGTATGACTGCAGGCCAGAAGAGGGCACCAGATCTCATTACAGATGGTTGTGAGCCACCATGTGGTTGCTGGGAACTGAACTCAGGACCTTTGGAAGAGCAGTCAGTGCTCTTAACCTCTGAGCCATCTCTCCAGCCCTCCTTTTGGTTTTTCAAGAGCTCTTACTATCCTGGAACTTTCTCTGTAGCCCAGGCTGGCCTCAACTCAGAGATCTGTTTGCCTTTGCCTCCTGAGTGCTGGGATTAATGATGTGTGCTGCCACTACCACCCCAATCATCTTTTAAATAATGAGGTTTGTGCTATGTAACCTAGAACCCTCAATCCTGCTCTTCTATGTGAGACTTCTAAGTAACGGAATCACAGGTGTGCGCCATCACAACCAAACTACAAAGCAATTTTTGTTTTTGTTCTTATATAAAAGTTTTTATTCTTACACATACCAAACAGAAGTGGACACCTTACTTTGACAGAGAGGGTGAAAATTAAGGGGGAAGTTTAAATTGGTAAGTAGGCTTTCAGCCCCGAAAAAATAAATCATTTGTTTCTATTGAGAATTAGTTAATGGGGATATCATTCCTTCTGCAACAGTGATTGAATCAAGAAAATAACTGACTTAATTTTTTTTTCTAAACCTCAATTTTATAACACCATTATGACCTATACTTTACCAGCCTGCTACTAAGTACATGTCAATATTTGAATGAAAATATTCAAATTACTTCACACATAAAAATTTTCAATTTCACAGAGACAAATAGATAAAAATTTAAAACAAGCTACAGAAGTAAATCTGTTATGATACTGCTACTAATAAGTCTTATCAAACTAAATAATTTAAGGAGTTATTATTTGTGAATCCATGGCCTCGTATTCCTTCCCAGTTAATCTAACCACCTCAGAAATCACAACCTCTGTATCTACCACTGTTAGCTTTTCTTCTGTTCTTAAATCTGATATAACAAAGCCATGCTAGATATACTGTTGGTTCCCCCATAAAGCTGGCCTTACCATGACTATTAAATGGAAGAAATAGACTATAAACTAAAGCTGTCAAGAGAGATGTCTACTTAATTCATATACTAGACTTCACTGAGTTGTTTGAAGATGGAATGGGCTATCTTTAGAGATGATGTAAAGGTATTTTAACCACAGGTCCAGATAAGTGGAGATAATGCAGAAGAGTCATTTGACCATACATATAAATGACACTTCTTGATTTAGAGCACACAGTATTTTTACAAAAAAATTAAATTACTCATAGCCAGCCTCACCTTTGTGGTATCATGTGCATTCAATATGTCTTCTACAATGTCCGACAGAGCCATATGTAATTCCTTTAAAAAGAAATTCAAAAGAGTAGTATGTATGATTTTTAGCCTCCTCATACATAAAAAAAATGCTTTTTTTTCTTTTATTTCTTTTCAAACATTCACTCCATCTTCCTTGTAAACAATCAGAACTTAGCAGGACATAGGGCACTCTACATGCCTGCCTTAGTAACATTAAAACTCTGTCTCAAAAACCAACCAATCAACAAAAAGAATCATAACTTACAGGAATATCGTCAGTGCGGTTATCTTTCCAGACCTCCAAAAGTGCAACTACCATGTCTTTCAGTTCAACCCTGGAGAGAACTCCATCACGGTCAACATCAAACACCTTGAAGCAAACTAATGACAAGAAACTCTTAAGAAGGGAAATCACTTTTAGATTCTAAAACACAATACATTTCATTAGAAGCTACCCTGTACAATTAGTTAATTTCCTAAGCAAGTATGTACTAGAGCAGTTCTGATCAGGAGTAGACTATGTTATAGCATTATTATACCATTATTTTAACATACAGAACTTTGTGAACAGACCTCATGACTGTCTCTAAATCACTACCCAGCCAAACCCAGAGCTACCTTTCTTATACACTGGAAAGAAGAGGCTAAGTCACTCACTCTGTAAGAAGCATTACTTTACAGGTTTTCAAGAGGCAAGGCAAATCTTTGGATCTCTCTCTTCGCCCTGGTGCTGCTGAATCAAACCTGAGCCTTGGTCATGCTGTGCATATGCTTTTCTTTGCACTCAGCTCCATCCCCTCCCCTAGGTTAGTCTTTGCACTGAGTCAGTTCTATCCCCTCCCTTTACTTAGTTTCTCATACTCAAGACTGATCACTGAAGGGCTCTTTCTCCTATGCTTAAAATTCCCATCTACACTGAGAATTAAGACTCCTAATTTCAATATCTTGAATGTAATTCATGCCACTGAATTTTGAACTTAAAAATGGTTACAATTGCAAAAATTATGTTCATTAAAAAAAAATAAGGTGGAATGTAATCACCATACATTATATGTGTGTATGAAATTAAAGATAGCGATGTTCTAAAATTGAAAGTGGTGATGGTGTCATGGGCCTATGAGGATGCTAGACTAAAGTTTATCAAATTGTGCAAACAGGCAAATTGTATATTATGTGAATTATTTGTCAATAAAGATTTTATAAAATGTAAAAAACAAACAAAAAGACTCCTAATTTCTACTTTACCTGTCCAAAAAAAATCTAATATACATTTAATACTTTTTCAAGTGCAATTTTAACTCTTTAGTAAAGTTTATATACAACAATGTAAGAATTAGACAATTACCACTTTAACTCTAAATGAATCATTCTGGTTTGTTAACTTCTGGTTGACTAGCACAAAAAAAAAAGAAAAGAAAGTTAAAATAAAAAATTATTTTAAATTGCATTTATTTATTTAGTGTGTTTATTTAAGTGCACATGTAGACGTCTGAGGACAACTTGTGTGCATCAATTTTCTCCTTCTACTATGTAAGAGGTCCCCAGATCTAATGCTAGTTGCTTGACTTAGTGGCAAGCATTCTTACCCATTAAGCCACATCACTGACCCAAAACTTTAAACTTTTTCTTAAAGACACTAAATTTCAATGAAAAATAATTGTTGGGTGAGTGTGTTGTTGGTGTATGCCTTTAATCCCAGCATGTGAGAGGGAGCAGGTAGATCTCTGTGAGTTCAAGGTTATCCTGAGCCATAGAGTAGGATCCTGTCTCAACAAACCAAATAAACAAACAAATAAACAAACAAACAAACAGATTTTAGTAGAAAAGAAGTCATCTGTCATAAAACCAATTAGAATAATGAATAACGAAGAAACTTGAATGTGTAAGATCAAAAATATCCTTTCATGCCGGGCAGTGGTGGCGCACGCCTTTAATCCCAGCACTCGGGAGGCAGAGACAGTAGGATCCCTGTGAGTTTGAGGTCAGCCTGGCCTACAGAGCAAGTTCCAGGACAGGCTCCAAAACTACAAAGAAACCCTGTCCCGAAAACAAACAAACAAACAAACAAACAAAAAAGATTTATTAATGTGATATTATGCTTTAAGACCATTTGGATGGAAAATATCATTTTAGTATTTAATAAAATATGTCCAACTACAAATTTCCTCTTGTGAATAGAATATTAATGTATATAAGTAACAGAATGAGTTATGCTTCAAATTATCTAAGACACAAAATACTCTATAGACTAACAAAATATTTCCTAATATTTAAAATTTTCCTTAAGCATGGTGGCTCACACCTGCAATTCTAAGCATTCAAGAGGCTGAGAAAGGAAGGTCAAGAGTGGCAGGTCAGTCCAACCTAAGACCCTGTTTCAAAAAAAAATTTTCCCATTTATAATTTATTAATTATGAATTTCAGATTTTCCAGGACAACCAATCCTATTAATAACAGAAAATATCCCAAACTATATCCTAGTAAGTACTAAAGAATACGTTGTTGCTTCCTCAGAATGAATTCACTAAATCACCAATTATGAGATTACTATTTGCCAACATGATAGTTAAGAAACTCAATCCTTAATCCACAAATGATGATTCATTGAATTCTGTTTTTACATAATGTGACACTTTGCAGATAATATTTATCACACTTACATTTTTGTCTTTCAGCTAGGGGGCCCCTGCAGCAGGCTGATAACCCACAGGATATCTCCTTGAAGTCTATGTGATTGTCACGATTTTCATCAAAAGCATTAAATAAACCTATAAATAAAAAAAAAGACACCATAAACCGCAGTCAAGAAACTTCCTAATGCAACACTGATATGTTTATGAAGTTAGGAATGTCTTTTACATAAAGTGACTATATTTAAAAAAAAAAAAAGCTTGCAATTTTCCAAGGAACTATTTCCTTCTTTCCTTTAGTATAATTACAACTGAAATCCATACGCCAGTAGAATATACTACACTCCTTTTTTACTACACTTTTTTACTACATTCCTTTGCTTATGTCTGTTTTTACTTCTCTAGTACAAATTATCTAGTAGTTTAAAGATGCCTATATTTTTCAAAGGTAACAAATGCATATTAAGAATCAAGCTGGGAACTAGGTGGTGGTGGCATATGCCTTTAATCCCAGCACTTGGGAGGCAGAGACAGTTGAATCTCTGAATTCCAGGATAGCCAAGGAACAACCAGAGAAACTCTGTCTCAAACAAACAAACAAACAAAAAGAATCAAGAAAGGTCAGAAATTATAACAACTGCCCTTCAAAAGACAGGAGAAAAGTTGAACTGCTTATTAAATGAATATTCAAATATATCATTACATCATCAATAAACTTTTGTAAAGTTTTTCCTGGAAAAGGGAATATATCACTATAAGAAATGACTACAGTACCTTCTTTGTAAAAATCTTTCACACATATATTTTAAATTTCAGAAGAGGGCAGGAACTTAAAATTTCACCCTGTGATTTTTCATTTCTTAATAAACTATGTACAATTTCAAATAAAATTATGTGTAAACTTCCCAATTCTCTTTTTTAAATAAAATTTAATTTTAGTTTACTTTTTGACAATTTCATACATGTGAACAAAGCATCTCAATCATATCCACTCTCAACCTTCCCCTGCTTCTACCCTCCCCAGGAACTTCCAACAATCCTCCACACCAATCATCTATTTCCTCAAAGGGAAGAACAGAATTACACTGTTGAACAGGTAGAAGCCCAGGTACAGGGGACAAAGGTGCTTGTGGCCTGATGACTGAGTTAGATCCCCTGAAAAACTCATGGTGTAAGGAGAGAACTAGCTCTCAAAAGCTGTCCTCTAAGCTCTGTATGCGTGCCATGGCATGTGTGTGCATGTGCTCAAATGTAAACATCTCTAGCGCTCTCTCTCTCTCATACACATACACAAAATGTTAAAAAGAAAGCAAGCAAAGCAGAGAGAGAGAGAGGGAGGGAGGGAAGGAGGGAGGGAGGAAGGAAGTGAGGAAGGAAGGAAGGAAGGAAGGAAGGGAGGGAGGGAGGGAGGGAGGGAGGGAGGGAGGGGAAACCCAGAGTACTATGTGCTCTAGTTCCGCTAAGGAGCACTTCTGAAATATCCTAGGTAGTTGAAAACAATGTAGATCATATGCTTCAAGAATCTAAGAGGCAGGCAGGCGCAGCGGCGGGTGGCGGCCAAGACACAATTGCAATAAAGACCAGAAACTGAGCATTACCCGCTGAAAAGTTAGTGAAAACAAGCTTTTAATCAAGAGCTTGGACAGGAACGCCTTTAATCCCAACACCTGGGAAGGAGTCGTCTCCGTGGGACGGAACCAGAACGGATCTGAACACTGTCTGAGGCCAACCCAGGGCCCAGCTGCTGATCCTGTGAAACCCAACAACTGTGAAACCCAACAACTTGGAGGTGTTAGTGAGACTACCCTGCTCAGCTGAAATCCATCCGGAAGAGGATTCAGAACCCTACAGTTTGAAGTCTGAGGAAACAACATCAACTGAGGAGTTGACGAATGAGCAAAACGTGACCTGAGAACACAGAAGGCGGCACCGCCCAGCCACTGAACCAGATCACCAGAATCCTAAGTATATACTTCACTGACTGAGAACAGGTAAGCTCCCATCTCCAGACCGACAGATCAGGTCCCTAGCCCCTAGGCCATACCCATCGGAGTCCCAGAGACCAGACAGCTACCTTGCCCTGCTCCCCCACCAAAAAAAACAAAACAAAACAAAAACAAAACAAAACAAAAAAACCCAAAAAACAAAAAAACTAACCCTACGAACCTAACAACCACTGAAACCATAAGCATAACTTGCACCAACTGGGAACAACTGCTCCCAGAGACAGAACCCTAATTTGACTAAGCTGCTCCCGAAGAAACAGAGCCCAACAGCACCAATTTAACCAAGAACTCCTAGTGTACCAAGACTAAAATTTAGAACAAGAGAGGCACCTTCAGACACAGACACTGCCTGAGAGATGAGTAGACGCCAGTGCAAAAATACAGGCAACAACATAAAGACCTATATGACAACATCAGAACCTAGTGGTTCTACATCTGCAAGACATGAACATACTAAGACAGAAGAAACAGAAGAAATCAATCCTAAAAATGACTTTAAGAAGATGACAGAGGACCTTAAAGAAGAAATAAAAAATTCCCTTAAAGAGGAAATAAAAAATTCCCTTAAAGAGGAAATGAAAAACTCCTGTAAAGAGGAAATAAAAAATTCCCTTAAAGAAATAGAAGAAAAAACAAACAAAAAATTGGAAGAAATCAAAGAAAGCCAAGAAAAAGTAATTAAACAGATGAAAGAAACATTCTAAGATCTGAAAAATGAAATTGAGACAATAAAGAAAACACAAACTGAGGGAATGCTGGAAATAGAAATCCTGACTAAACGAACAGGAACTACAGAAACAAGCATAACCAACTGAAAGCAAGAGATGGAACAGAGAATCTCTGACACTGAAGACACAATAGAGAAAATAGATTCGTCAGTCAAAGAAAACACTAAAGACAAAAAAGTTGTAACACAAAACATCCAAGAAATTTGGGACTCCATGAAAAGACCAAACCTAAGAATAATAGGGATAGAAGAAGGAGAAGAATACCAATTCAAAGGCACAGAAAATATATTCAACAAAATCATAGAAGAAAACTTTCCTAACCTAAAGAAAGAAATACCTATGAAGATACAAGAAGCTTACAGAACACCAAATAGGCTGGATCCAAAAAAAAAAAAAAGTCCCCTTGCCACATAATAATCAAAACACTAAACACACAGAACAAAGAAAAAATATTAAGAGCCGCAAAGGAAAAAGACCAAGTAACATATAAAGGCAAACCCATCAGAATAACACCAGACTTCTCAAGAGACTATGAAAGCTAGAAGGTCCTGGACAAATGTTATGCAGACACTAAGAGACCACAGATGCCAACCCAGACTATTATACCCAGCAAAACTCTCAATCACCATAAGCAGAGTAAACAAAATATTCCATGATAAAACCAGATTTAGTCAATACCTGTCCAAAAACCCAGCCCTACAGAAAGCACTAGAAGGGAAAATCCAACCCAAAGAAGCTAAACACACCCACGAAAACTCAGGCAATAGATAATTCCACACCAACAAACACCAAAGAAGGACAACACAACACAACCACAAAAAATAACAGGAATTAACAATCACTGGTCATTAATATCCATCAATATCAATGGTCTCAACTCACCTATAAAAAGACACAGACTAACAGAATGGATAAGAAAACAGGATCCATCCATCTGCTGCATACAAGAAACACACCTTAACTTCAAAGACAGACACTACCTCAGAGTAAAGGGCTGGGAAAAGGCTTTCCAAGCAAATGGACCTAAGAAACAAGCTGGTAAGCTGGGCGGTGGTGGCACACGCCTTTAATCCCAGCACTCGGGAGGCAGAGCCAGGCGAATCTCTGTGAGTTCGAGGCCAGCCTGGACTACCAAGTGAGTTCCAGGAAAGGCGCAAAGCTACACAGAGAAACCCTGTCTCGAAAAACCAAAAAAAAAAAAAAAAAAAAAAAAAGAAAAAGAAACAAGCTGGTGTAGCTATTCTAATATCTAATAAAATAGACTTCAAACTAAAATCAATCAAAAGAGATCAGGATGGACATTACATATTTATCACAGGAAAAATACACCAAGATGAAGTCTCCATTCTGAACATTTATGCCCCAAATACAAAAGCACCCACATTCATAAAAGAAACATTACTAAAGCTTAAAATGCACATCAAACCCATACATTAGTAGTGGGAGATTTCAACACACCACTCTCACCAAAAGACAGATCTACCAGACTGAAACTTAACAAAGAAATAAAGGACCTAACAGATGTTATGACTCAAATGGACTTAATAGATATCTACAGAACATTCCATCCTAACACAAAAGAATATACCTTCTTCTCAGCACCCCATGGAACCTTCTCAAAAACTGACCACATGCTTGGTCACAAAACAAATCTCAACAGATACAAAAAAATTGGAATAACCTCCTGTATCTTATCGGACCACCATGCCTTAAAGTTAGACTTCAACAACAACAAAAATTATAGAAAGCCTACAATCTCATGGAAGCTGAATAATGCCCACCTGAAACATCACTGGGTCAAGGAAGAAATAAAGAAAGAAATTAAAGATTTCCTAGAATTCAATGAAAATGAAAGTACAACATACCCAAACATATGGTACACTATGAAAGCAGTGCTAAGAGGAAAATTCATAGCTCTAAATGCACACATAAAGAAGATGGAGCAATCCCATACCAATGAATTAACAGCACAACTGAAAGCTCTAGAACAAAAAGAAACAAACTCACCCAGGAGAAATAGACGCCAGGAAATAATTAAATTGAGGGCTGAAATCAATGAAATAGAAACCAAGAGAACAATACAAAAAAAATTAATGAAACAAAGAGTTGGTTCTTTGAAAAAAATCAACAAGATAGACAAACCCCTAGCCAAATTAACCAAAAGGCAAAGAGAGAGCACCCAAATTAACAAAATCAGAAATGAAAAGGGAGATATAACAGACAATGAGGAAATCCAGAGAATCATCAGATCATACCTGTACTCCACAAAAATGGAAAATCTGGAAGAAATGGACAATTTTCTGGATAGATATCACATACCAAAATTAAATCAAGACCAGATAAACCATTTAAGTAGACCAATAACACCTAAAGAAATAGAAACAGTCATCAAAAGTCTCCCAACCAAAAAAAGCCCAGGACCAGATGGTTTCAGTGCAAAATTCTACCAGACTTTCAAAGAAGAACTAATACCAATACTCTTCAAATTGTTTCACACAATAGAAACAGAAGGAACACTACCAAACTCTTTTTATGAGGCTACAATTACCCTGATACCCAAACCACACAAAGATGCAACAAAGAAAGATAATTACAGACCAATCTCCCTCATGAACATTGATGCAAAAATACTCAACAAAATATTGGCAAACCGAATCCAAGAATACATCAAAAAAATTATCCATCACGACCAAGTAGGATTCATCCCAGGGATGCAAGGATGGTTCAACATATGAAAATCTGTCAATGTAATACACCATATAAACAAACTGAAAGAAAAAAACCACATGATCATCTCATTAGATGCTGAAAAAGCCTTTGACAAAATCCAACACCCCTTCATGATAAAGGTCTTAGAAAGATCAGGAATACAAGGAACATTCCTAAACATAATAAAGGCAATTTACAGCAAGCAATAGCCAACATCAAATTAAATGGAGAGAAACTCAAAGCACTACCACTAAAATCAGGAACAGGACAAGGCTGTCCACTCTCCCCATATTTATTCAATATAGTACTAGAAGTTCTAGCCAGAGCAATAAGACAACAAAAGGAGATCAAAGGGATACAAATTGTAAAGGAAGAAGTCTAACTTTCACTATTTGCAGATGATATGATAGTAAGTGACCCCAAAAATTCTACCAGGGCACTCCTACAGCTGATATAAACTCCTTCAGTAAAGTGGCAGGATACAAGATCAACTCAAAAAAATCAGTAGCCTTCCTATACACAAATGATAAAAGGGCTGAGAAAGAAGTCAGAGAAACATCACCCTTTACAATAGCCACAAATAATATAAAATACCTTGGGATAACACTTAACTAAACAAGTGAAGGACCTTTTTGATAAGAACTTTAAATCTCTAAAGAAAGAAATTGAAGAAGATATCAGAAAATGGAAAGATCTCCCATGCTCATGGATAGGTAGGATTAACATAGTAAAAATGGCAATCTTACCAAAAGCAATCTACAGATTCAATGCAATCCCCATCAAAATCCCAACACAATTCTTCACAGACTTGGAAAGAAAAATACTCAACTTCATATGGAAAAACAAAAGACCCAGGATAGCTAAAAGAATCCTGTATGATAAAACAACCTCTGGAGGCATCACCATCCCTGACCTCCAGCTCTACTATAGAGCTATAGTAACAAAAACAGCTTGGTAAAGGTATAAAAACCGACATACAGACCAACGGAATCGAATTGAAGACCCTGACATTAATCCATGCACATATCACCTGATTTTTGACAAAGAAGCCAAAACTATACAATGGAAAAAAAGAAAGTATCTTCAACAAAAGGTGCTGGCATACCTGGATGTCAATATGTAAAAGATTACAAATAGATCCATATCTATCACCATGCACAAAACTCAAGTCCAATTGGATCAAAGACCTCAACATAAATCCAGTTACACTGAACTTAATAGAAGAGAAAATAGGAAGTACTCTTGAACGCATTGGCACCGGAGACCACTTCCTAAATATAACACCAACAGCACAGACCCTGAGCACAACAATTAATAAATGGGACCTCTTGAAACTGAGCTTTTGCAGGGCAAAAGACATGGTCAATAAGACAAAAACAAACAAACAAACAAAAAAAACAAACAAAAAAAAACCAACAATAACAACAAAAAAAACCCCACAGCCTACAGAATGGGAAAAGATCTTCACCAACCCCACATCTGATAGAGGATTGATCTCCACAGTATATAAAGAACTCAAGAAACCAGACATCAAAATACTAAACAATCCAATTAAAAAATGGGCTAAAGAGCTAAACAGAGAATTCACAAAACAAGAATCACAAATGGCTGAAAGACATTTAAAGAAATGCTCAACATCCTTAATCATCAGAGAAATGCAAATCAAAACGACTCTGAGATACCATCTTACACCTGTCAGAATGGCTATGATCAAAAACACTAATGACAGTCAATGTTGGAGAGGATGTGGAGCAAAGGGAACACTTCTCCACTGTTGGTGGGAACACAAACTTGTACAACCACTGTGGAAATCAGTATGGCGGTTTCTCAGAAAATTGGGAATCGAACTACCTCAAGACCCAGCCATACCACTCTTGGGCATATACCCAAGGAACGCTGATTCATACCACAAAGAAAAATGCTCAACTATGTCCATAGCAGCACTATTTGTAATAGCCAGAACCTGGAAACAACCAAGATGCCCGTCAACTGAAGAATGGATTAAGAAAATGTGGTATATATATACAATGGAGTACTGCTCAACAGAGAAAAACAATGAAAGCATGAAATTTGCAGGCAAATGGATGGAACTAGAAAAAAAATCATCCTGAGTGAGGTAACCCAAACCCAGAAGGACAAACATGGTATGTACTCACTCATAGGTGGATTCTAGATATAAAATAAAGAACAATCAGACTACAACCCACAGAACCATGGGGACTATATATATAGCATGGGGGACCCTAGGACAACTGTGGCTTATAATAAGTTTTGGTTTTACTCAATTACTGAGCAAGCCTCAATGAAACCTTTCACAATTAAGATGGGAATATATACTGTATCAAGCTGGTAATAGAAAGGTGGATAAATTGATTAATTTGAAAAAGTGAAAAAAATGAAAAATAAAAGAAAAATTTGAACTGTTTAAAAAGGAGCCAAACAAACATATTTTGCTGGAGTCAAAAAAGGGGGAACTGGGGACTCATCATTCCTCTCCACATTCTATTCTTCCCCTTGTTTTATATATTTTAAATTTTTTATCGGTGGATTCTGCTGGAGTATCCACTGCAGATAAGCACTGGAGGTCTCCTGTTGCAAATCACCCTCTGGGGCGATGGAAGCATCTTTCTACTAGCACTTGGAGGAGACCCCGATCTGGTGTTGGTGTAGACGTAGTGTTCTGTTTATGTCTTTCCTCAGGACAATGAGGTTCCTCTTTGGATTCCTGAGCGCTGTGTGCGCCCTGTGACTGCTGCTGAAACCCAACATGACAGAGACCTATTGGGCCTTAATGAAAAACTCTCCCCTTCTGATGCCAATGGGAATTGAAAGCCCAATATGGCCAGCTTTGGCAAGCATTAACGTAAGCCTAGGAACTGTAGTCATGCTTTTGGATTCTCCAGAAGAGCTGCCAGCCTAAGTCATGCTGGGATCAAGAAAAATGGGCCTTGGCAGTTCGTGTTCCTGGAGTTGTATCCATGCCAGTGGATGTCCACACGCTCCAGAAGAGAATTTGACATTGCTGCTGCTGTTGTTGCTGTTATAGCAGTGGCGGACACCGCTGCTACTTTTTCTGGGATTACCATTTCATAATCGCTTACTACAGCTAGCACAGTGGAGACCCTGGCAGCAAAAGTAGCTACCACAGTTAATCTTTCATTCTATTGGGCATGATAAATTTATTTCAATAGTTATATACATTTCGATTGGCTTTGAAAATTATAAATTTATAAACTCAAGTTCCATTTGCTTTTGGGATACCATCTTACAAGGACTCCAATTTGCAGTAAGGCTCGTTAAGAAAGGGAATCGCTCAGTTGCCTTTAGCCTACTGGCTATGGGTGGGATAGGACCTCTGTTGGTCTTTTAGGTGTCGAACACACAGACTGCAAGCCCAGTGCCACTTTGAGATCTTTGGCAGCAGTTAACTCGGCAGCTCACACATGATTAGGCCTGTATGATAATGAGTATTCAGAGATGGGTAATACCTGGGGCGTGCTCACCAACCTAAGACAGAACACCTGTGTGGCCTGGGCAGGCGTCTCCATGACGGGTAAGGTGACCTGCTGACGTCCCACGCAACCTAAGTCAGAAGCTCACTTTTTAGTAAAAGGGGGACCTGTAGGGTCCTGACCCCCGTTTTGGGTAACTGTTGCCTTGCTTGCTGACTTTGATCTTGATATCCTCCCTATGCTAATTCCCTGCCGGGTTCCACCCTCCTGAATGCTTAAGGGAAGTCCCTCGTCTGTGTATCCTGCATAATGGGTGCTAACAGCTTAGATGCAAGATTGTAAAACATCTGTAGCGAACTTCTGCCCTCCGGGGTTCTCCCATTGTGCTGTAAGCCTGTATTTAAGACCTCTTCCCTCCTTTAATAAACAGCATTCGGCATAAAAAAATAAAAAATTAAATTAAATTAAATAAAAAAAAAAAAGAATCTATCTACTCTGTGTTTCAGTTTGAACAATAGAGAACTAGGCATGGTGGTACATGCCTATAATCCCAGTACTTGGACTGTCTGTAACTCCAGTCCTAGGGGATCTAACACCTTTCTTTGTCCTCTGGGGCACCAGGCATGTACATGGTGCACAGATATGCATGCAGACAAAACATCCATACACAGAAAATAAAAATATTAAAATTAGAAAGTTAAGTAATTTCAAGAAAAGTTCAAAAACTTAAGTCAAAAAATGGGGCTGGAGAGATGGCTTGCCTGTTTAGAGCAATTGTAGCTCTTACAGAAGACCCAGATTTGCTTCCTAGCACCCACATGGTGGCTTACAATCACTTGTAACTTCAGTTTCAGGGGATCCCATGTCTTCCTCTGACTTCTGAGAGCCCCAGGCATGCATGTGGTGCACATACATATATACTCAGGCAAAACTTATATAACACAAATATATCTTTAAAAAAAGGGGGGAGGTTGAGGATTTAGCTCAGTGGTAAAGTAAGGCCCTGGGTTCGGTGCTCAACTCAAAAAAAAAAAAGTGAAAACTAAAAATACTTTATAATCAGAAACAGAACCCAAGTATTCAGATTTCAAATACAATGCTTATGGCGTCATCCAAAACAATATATATATAGTTTTGTTTTTCAAAACAGGGTTTCTCTGTGTAACAGCTCTGGCTATCCTAAAACTCACTTTGTAGACCAGGCTTGCCTCGAATTCCTCTAATCTCCCGAGTGCTGGGATCAAAGGCGTGCGCCACCACTGCCCAGCTTTCAGAGATGTTCTTATCTAGAAGCTTCTATTCTCTTTTTCAGGGGAGGGAGCAGCAGTGAAATCTTATGTGAATGAAAAACAAGTGGCCAAGGAAGGGATGGATCACAGGAGGAAACCTGGAATTCTGGCCATGCAGTGGCCAACACCCTCTGCAGGTCCTACTTTGCTGACACTCCGTTATATGAAGTGTGTATGTAAGGACATTCAGGTACAGAGAGCTAACTGACACATGGAAGAACATACAAGTAAATATGAAGCTGAGGATCATAACCTTAGTTTCTCTCCTCACCACTATACTACTAAGCAAGGAACTATTAAATCTACAGGAATATAGTTTGTCAGAGTTAAATTTGTTTTGGTTTGAAATAAGATGGATTCAGTCTACTTACTTACCAAATGAACATTTGTTGTGTTTGTGGTTTTTTTTATTTTTTAAAGGCACATTTCCTACCTTCACTCAGAGAAGGGCGAATAGGTGGTGAAACCAATGGGCCAAAGGTTTCCAAATCAAAACGTCCAGTACGGGATTGAGCCTTCAGTAGCCAATAGCGTTTCTCCAGATCAATGATGTCTGATTCCTCCACTAAGAATTAAATCAAACAGATTATAAACTCGGAATGCCCTTCTGAGCCATTAATTTATCCTGACATATGTCTTTTAAGGGCATATTTTCTCAATTAAACTACTAAAACCAATTATGCCCAAAATATACACTAAAAGATAAATTTATCATATTTAAAAACTGTAAGAAAATGAAATCAAAGTAACAAAAGCATGAGATTGTAAAACTCAGAGAAAAAGAAACTATAATTTCTCATTAAGAAGACTGATAAAGCCGGCAGTGGTGGTACACACCTTTAATCCCAGCACTGGAGGCAGAGCCAGGTGGATCTCTGTGAGGCCAGCCTGGTCTACAGAGCGAGATTCAGGACAGGCACCAAAACTACACAGAGAAATCCTGTCTCGAAAAAACAAAACAAAAAAAACCTGATAAAATCTAACATATAAAATCATATACTACTAAGCCATTCTAGTCATTTTCAACCTCCATCTTAGATTTAATTTTTTTACGCATAGCTTCTCTCCTGGTTAGAAAGTAACGACCTCAACAGCAGGCAGGGCTCACATTTAACTCACACAGTCAACACAATGTGTTAGGTAACAAACAGCAAAGTCATGAAAGGATAAATATGAACACAAACTCCAAGCATGGTTACATTTCAAGTGTTTCTGTTTCCCTCCCAAGCAATTAATATAAATTTTTTTAAGCATATAGGTATTTATTCTCAGCTAAATATGGTACTCAAAGTTATTTTACTAAAATAAAACGCAATTCTGGGATTGTCCCTTTAGGGCTATAATGAAATATCAACTGGCATCAGACTTGCCCTCTGGCACTAAATGGCTAGAAACTGCTTACATAACTCTATAAATCAAGCAGTGTAGACACTAGAGAACAGGCAGTGCAGGCCTTCGATCCTGAGATCACAATCAAGAGAGCACTTCTACTGCTCTGCTCCTGCCTGTGCCTCTATCAAGGTGGCAAAGGACAGGGAGTCTCAATACAGAGATTTATTTCACTGTGTTAGGAATGGAGACCACTGCAGGGAGGTTGAGGTAGGTGAAAATTGGAGAAGAAAGTATTAGAAACAAGTTACACAAAGAAAGAATTCCAAAAAACTGTTCAGCTGCACATTGTTTTGGCAGCTAATTTGTGTTCTACAGAGTGAAACTCCCTGAAGCTCACCTAGGAACTGTAAGCAGAAAAGTTCCCAGGCTATGGGCCAGATGGGAGAGGCCACACTACATTCACACTGTCTAGCACTGGGGAAAACACCACCAAGTCTGACAACCTGAATTTGAATTTGACCCCAGAATCCACATAGTAGAAAGAGGAAATGAGTCCTACAAGCTGTCCTCTGACCTACACACACACACACACACACACACACACACACACACACACACACGCATGCACGCATGTAAATGTAAAAGAAAACATGAAAAAAGTAGGAGGATGTGATACAAAACTGAGGTAAAAATTAACAAAAAGGCCTAGAAATAAGAAACAAGGCATGAAAACTATGAGTTATAAATATTCAGAATTAACAGTGGTGGCGCACACCTTTAATCTCAGCACTAGGGAGACAAAGGCAGGCAGATCTCTGAGTTCATGGCTGGCCCGAGTTCCAGGACAGCCAGAGCTACACAGAGAAATCCTGTCTCAAAAAAACAAAACAAAACAAAAAATTCAGAATTAAAGAAATATACTGAGATAAGAAAAGGCAACTATAAAACATAAACCACAAAAAAAAAAAAACAAAAAAAAAAACAAAAATGGCCGGGCGGTGGTGGCGCACGCCTTTAATCCCAGCACTTGGGAGGCAGAGCCAGGCGGATCTCTGTGAGTTCAAGGCCAGCCTGGACTACCAAGTGAGTCCCAGGAAAGGCGCAAAGCTACACAGAGAAACCCTGTCTCGAAAAACCAAAAAAAAAAAAAAAAAAAACCAAAAAAAAAAAAAAAACATAAACCAACTAGAACTATCAAAGATGAAAAATAACATTTATGATTAAAAAATACCCATTAGAGGACTCAGCAGCAGATTAGGGAGGAGACAGGAGTAAAGATGAGTAAATCTGAACACAAGGCCACAGAAACTATTCAAATGGCAGTACAAAGAGAACTCATTAGAACCAAAGTGACTATAAGATAATATCAAACATAAACACAATTGTGAAGGAACCAAAAACAACAGAATATTTGAAATATTTACAATCGAAAATGTTTCCCAAGTGTTTTTTGTTTTGCTTTTGAGACAGGATCTCACTATGTAGCCCAGGCTGGCCTGGAATTCATTATATAGACAAGGCTGGTCTCAAACTCATAGAGATCTAAGTGCCTCAGTCGGCCAAATGTTAGAATTACAGGTGTGTAATATCCTATGTGGCTCTGAAATATTTCTAAATTTGGTGAGAACTAATTTCGCCAACACCTAACCAACTAATTCAAGATATAATCAAATTACTGATAATAAAAAAAAAAAATTCATGGCTGGGATGTAGTTCTAGAGCACATGCCTAGCAGATGTGAGGCCCTGAGTCATATAGCCCTAGCACTGGAAGAGAGAGGGAGGGAAGAAGGAAAAGGATCTTTAAGAACAGTCTGGAATTGGTGGCACATACTGCCAATCCCAATACTCGGGAAGTCGTGGCAGGCAGATCTCCGAGTTCCAGACAGCTGAGGCTACAAGAGAAACTCTTGGGGTTAAGGGGATAGGAGATAGCAATAAGACCAGGACAAATATTACAAACAAAACAAAGGAAATAAGTATATTTAGATAAAAGGGAGCAAGAAGTAAAAAAGGCAAAATACTAAAAACAAAACTGCCAATCTCAATAGTATATATACTATCACAACTGTACTTAAAAATCCAGAAAATACAAGGAACACAGTATTCAACAATAACAGAGAGCCGGGCGGTGGTGGCGCACGCCTTTAATCCTAGCACTCGGGAGGCAGAGGCAGGCGGATCTCTGTGAGTTCGAGGCCAGCCTGGGCTACCAAGTGAGTTCCAGGAAAGGCGCAAAGCTACACAGAGAAACCCTGTCTCGAAAAACCAAAAACAATAACAGAGAAGGGAAACACATTAGTTGGAATCAACATCTATAGAAAAGAGTATGTAACAAACAAACAAAAGCCCAGAAAATGTTCAGGCTCTTACTGCCACAGAAATCCTATCAACCTATCAACAACCTTATGAGATTATTTTGGGTAGGAATTTGGTTGAGGCTTCTGTTGAGGGTGTCCTTGAAACTGCTAGATTCTTTTTTGTTTTTGTTTTTTCGAGACAGGGTTTCTCTGTGTGGTTTTGGTGCCTGTGAACTCAGAGATCCACCTGGCTCTGCCTCCCGAGTGCTGTGATTAAAAGCATGTGCCACCACCGCCTGGCGAAACTGCTAGATTCTGTAACTAAGATAACTACTATGTGTTGCAATGGTGGTATTAAGTAATTTCTAGGGAGTGTCCATAGGCCTCAAATTATTTACTATTTGCCTCTTTAAGAAAATGTTGGTAAATCTTTTTAAATCTTTGAAACTTCAGATTGTAAGAAACTGTGGTGTAAAAAAAAATAACACAAAACATGTGAACTTTAGAATCATGGAGTTATGACACCACAGAGTTTAAGATTTGAGATTTCAAAATTGTGATATCCTAAAACTATAAGATTGCAAGGTCTTTCTCTGTTTGATAAATAAGACTTATTTTTTTTTAAGTAAAGTTTTGGATTTACAGCAATATGGAGTAAAGGCAGCAATTTCAACATACCCTTATTCTCATAAACTTTGTCTTTGACACCTCCCACCAGAGTGGTCCATCTTACAATTGCTGAACATATACTAACACAATTTCACTCTAAGTCCATACTTTACATGATTTACATTAGAGTTCATTCTTGGTGTTGTGTTACTGGTCTGGACAAATGACTTCTCATCTACTATTGTATCACATAGTAATTTCACATTTCTCTAAGAATCTTCTGTGTTCTTCCTATTCACCCTTCCTCCCCCTTAGTTCCTGGGCAACTCCTGATCTTTTTGTTGTTGTTTTGTTTTGTTTTTTTCAGACAGGGCTTCTCTGTATAGCCCTGGCTGTCCTGCCTCCTCAAGTGCTGGGATTAAAGGTGTGTGCCATCACTGCCTGGCTTACTGCTGATCTTTTTTACTCCCATAAGATGTTTTTTTAGTTTTCAGACTTCCTGCAGCCGCAGTTAACATTTCTAATTGAGAGACTAACGGGTGGAGAAGACAGTATTTTCCTTTGGGGTTTCTTCAAACTCAAATCTGAAAAAGGTTTCTTTCAAGTTTGTCTGGTTTCTCTACCTCTTAGCCTAACTATCCTTCACTAGCCTTACCTGGAATCTCAGCATCTGCTCTCAGATTAAAGGCATCCTACATTCCTTCACATCACCTAGGAAGGGCCACTCATGTGGAGCTCAGCTTTGCTTTCGTTTATAGATTTCTTTCATCTACATGTCTTTAGTATCTTTAAAAGAAGAGCATGATTATTTGGTTTATGTGGTTATTTTTCTTTATTATACCTGACAGTAATGGCCTGTTTTCTACTTCCTATCATGAAGTAGAACCTTCTTCCTTTGATTATCATTCCACATGGTTTAGAAAATTTTCACTAGTTCAATAAAACAAAAATCATGAAATATAGAGAAAGGAGAACCAATGTTATTTACATGGAAGTTGAACTCATCAAACAAACAAAAAAATCCACACAACTCAATAGAAGAGGCTGTGAATGTAGCTCAGTGATAGTTTGCCTAGCAAGTGAGATGCTCTAGTTTCAGTCCTCACCACTGAGAAGAGGAAGCTATTCACTAATATTCAACAGCTAAGGATCTGTGAAAGGTCCTTACTGATGACCCTGATGACCTGAGTTTGATGACCAACATGGTAGAAGGAAAAGAACTGACTCCTGCAAATTATTCTCTGACTTGTACACAACCAACTGTGGCACATGTCCCACCCACCACAAATAAATAAATAAACAAATAAATAAATAAACAAAACTTTTTAAGAAGAAAAGGAAGCACAAAATCAACCCCTCAATAACCCCCAAAACAAATGAGTTGAAAACATGCTAAAATACAAAACAAATATACAAAATACGTACTTCCTTTACATAAAATCAATGACATATAAAAAATTTTTTAAAAAACAGCATATCAACACAAATAAATAAACATTTGAGCTGGGTGTGGTGGTACAACCTTTAATGCCAGGACTCAGGAGACAGAAGCAGGTGGATTTCTGTGAGTCTGAGGCCAGCCTGGTCTACATAGTAAATTCCAAACTAGCCAGAGATACAGAGGGAGAGTTGGTCTCAAAAAAATAAAACAACAACAATAAAACAACCATCTAATATATGCAAGGTATAAGTGAGACTTATGTGTGTACAATATGTGTTTGTGTGGTGCAAGTGTGTGGGGGCCAGAGGTTGATGCTGGGTATCTACCTCAACTATTCTCCATCTCTTTTTTGAGACAGAATTGTTCACTGAACCTGGAGATTGTCAATTTGGCTAGACTAGCTGGGCAGAGAACATCAGGAATCATCCTATCTCAGCCTCCCTAGCACCGAGATTATAGGTACACACTACCATGTTGAGTCTTTAAATAATTTTTCATTTATTTAGATTATAATATAATTACATCATTTTCTTCTTCCCTTTTCTCTCTTCAAACTTTCCCATGTACCTCACTCTCTTTCAAATTTATAGTCTCTTCTTTCTTTAACTGTTGGTGTGTGCGTGTGTATTTATGCATGCACCCAGTCTTTTTATGTGGGTCTGGAGACCAACTCAGCTCCTCATGTTTACACAGTAAACACTTTACAACTCCTCAGCCCCATATTCCAGTGGGTTTTTTGTTTGTTTGTTGAGATGGGGTTTTACTTTGTAGCCCTGGTTGTCCTGGAACTCGGTCTGTAGACCACACTTGCCTGGAACTCATAGAGATCTGCCTCTCCTAACCCACTGCTGCTTTAAAGATATGCATCTCTACACCAGGTGAACTGAGTCTAATAAAGAAATGACAGTAAGGGGGGCTGGAGAAATGGCTTAGAGGTTAGAGCACTGACTGCTCTTCCAGAGGTCCTGAGTTCAATTCCCAGCAACCACGTGGTGGCTCACAACATCTGTAATGAGATCTGGTGCTCTCATGCTGTATACATAATAAATAAATAAATCTTTAAAAAAAAGAAAAAGAAATGACAGCCAGACGGTAGTGAACACCTTTAATCCCAGTAGCTGGGAGGCAGAGGCAGGCGGATCTCTAAGTTCCAGGCCAGCCGGGTCTACAGATCCAGTTCCAGACAGACAGGGTAGTTACATAGAGAAACCCTGTCTGAGGAGTGGGGGTGGGGAAAGACTACAAATAGAGTAACAGAATGGAGAGATGGCCCCATGGTTAAGAGCATTTGCTGTTTTTCCAGAGGACTTGGGTTTAATTCTAAGCACCTACGTGGTGTCCTATGACTGTAACTCTAGTTCCAGGAGATATGACGTCCTCTTTTGGCCTCCACAGGAACCAGGAACATAAGTGGTGCACAGATAGAAATGAACACAAAATACCCAAACACATAAAATAAAAATTAAAAAATGAAGAAAGAATATTATTAAAGAAATGAATAACTGAAGAGGTAAACCATGGTCCTATAGAAGCATATCATGGCATTAAATACAGCAGTTATAAGTAAGACATGGTAGTGCAACTTGTAATCCCAACCCTTGAGAGGCTAAGGTGGAGTATGACAAATTTATGGCCAGCCTGGACTATATAGTAAAAATTGGAGGCTAGTCTGGGCTATATAGTGAGATATTATATGAAGGAAAAAATAAAGACTAATTATGGAAGGCTGCACTGGGAGAGTGATATAAGCCAAGACCTGAAGGAGGCAAAGGGAAAAACCAAGGACAAAGAGTCTAGACAGGAACAGTCAGCATGAAAGCTTCAAAAGAGTATGCCTGGCAAATTTCAAGAAGAGAATGAAGGCAGAGTGACTGAAATGGAGTTAAGAAAGGGAAAAGACAGTAGAGGGAAAGGCAGAAATTTCCAGGAATTATATTACATAGACTACTGTAAGAACTTTGGTTCTAAGTGAAAGGTAAATTACTGCAGTAAACGAGCAAAACAAGATTTAGCCTGCAGATTCACTCTACATTAAGTTGAGAAAAACCTGAGAAGCTCCACAACACAAAAGAACAGTTCTCTTCTCCACTAAAGAGAGTGGCAAATACTCAATACACGCCATCAGAAAGCACTGAACTACAACAGATTAACAAGCCCAAGACAGACAGTGCTCAAAATATGGGAAAATAAAAATATAAATAGAATTCTTTTACAGCTTTGCTTCAAGATTTTTGCAACATTGTTCTCCAAGATATTAGCATGGCTTAATTTCAGACACCTTCAGACCCTCAAACCATCTAAACTGAACTACATTCAAAGACTCTCCTCCACTGCTTATCAACATCTGATATAATCTGCTTACCTATTTTTGTTTATCTTTGTTTCTCCCAATTAGAAATATGCTCAAGGCCAAGGTTTTCAGTTTGTTTTGTTCACAGTAATATCCTATTTAGGATAACCAATGACACCACTTAAACATTCAATAAATAAATTTAAGAAATAATAACCATTTGTTGAGTTTTTATTTCATATATATAGCAAAAAAACATAGTCTTGACAATATGTACTTAGGGTTAAGTACACTGACTACTCTTCTGGAAAGTTCTTACCTTGATGTGACCAAATACTCATGTTTATAACCACAGACTAGTGCTGTGCCCAGCCTTCATCAGAGAAACTACTAACTGCAGTAGGCAGCAGTTAATTCAGAAACTCATAACTGGCCCAAGTGCTGAGAAAAAAGGACGGTGGAGTGTCTGGCCCAAAAAGGGACAGCTATCAGTGGATACTGTGGAGGAGAGAATGGAAAGAGTATGAGAGCCAAGATCAGGGAGATGTGCAGCCAAAAGATGTCTCAGGACATAGCATAGCCATTGCATTCATGAACTCCCAGCAGCTGTGGCTCTCTGCACAAGACCTGCACAAGACTAAGCCTTTCAGCAGCACTGCACATGGGTAGGGAACGGAGAGTCTCCAGAGAGACTATTAGCAATTAGAGGTTCTTGAGGGAGGGCATCATCTCTTCAGTGGTGCACCCACAGACAAGTTACCCTTGCTCCACCTTGCACTCACACTCAAGTCAGTGGTTGGGCAAGTAAACTATTAAACTCAATGGGTCATACACAAAAAAGACATAAAAGTAGGCGGCGGAGTTGTTAAGAAGGGTTCTAAAGGGAGAAGGGTGAGTCATGGGAATGGGGAAGGGGTGGCCAAAATGATCAAAGTTTATTATATAAATATGTGAAACTACCACACAATTTTTTTTTTTTTTTTTTTTTTTTGGTTTTTTGAAACAGGGTTTCTCTATCTAGCCTTGGCTGTCCTGGATCTCACTCTGTAAACCCAGCTAGCCTGGAACTCACAGAGATCCGCCTGCCTCTGCCTCCTGAGTGCTGGTATTAAAGGCGTGCGCCACCACCACCTGGTTCTACCAAACAAATTTTAAAGTGTGTGTATGGGTGTGCGTGCACCTGTGCACATAGGTGCTTATGTCCATGTGTGACTGTGTGGAGGCTAGAGGCTGAGGTCAAATGCCTGTCTTCCTATATTCCTCTCCATCTTATTTTGTGAGACAAGGCCTCTCATTTAACCTGGAGCTAAGTCTTCTGGCTAGCCTGGGAGCTAAGTGAGTTCCTGGGAATCCACTTGTCTCTACCCTCTCCTGCTAACACCAGAATTACAGATGTACACCATAGCACCTGCCTGTTATGTGGGTGCCAGGGATCCAAACTCAGGTCTCCATGCATGTGCAGCAGGTACTTTACCAAATGAGTCATCTCATTAGCCTCCTCAATCTTATGTTTTGAGATGTGGTTTCTAAATGAATTTGGATCTTATTTATTTAGCAAGACAGCTGGACAGTGAGTTCCAGGGATCCTCCTGTCTCTACCTCCCCAGTACCAGGATTACAGGCATGTACCACCAAATCTGACTTTTACATGGATGATGGGTATCTGGACTCAGGTCCTCATGCTATGCAGCAAGAACTTTACCAACTGAGCTATTTCTCCAACCCCTAGGTCTTTTATTTTTAATCTTATTATTGTAATTATTGGTATGTGTGCATGGGGGTAGGGAGCATATGGTGTGTGTGGAGGCCACAGGACAATTTAATAGAGCCAGTCTTCTCCTTTTATCTTTATGAGAATTTCAGAAATCAAGCTGAGCCATCTCATCAGCAAGTAGTTTAAGGAAACAGCAAATAAACTCCTATTATAACCTTTTGGTGAGACAACACTATAAAAGTCACTGGAAAGGAAACTAGGTTTTTTTGTTTTGTTTTGTTTTTAAATGTATACAGTGTTCTGCTTGCACGTGTGCCTGCAGGCCAGAAGAGGGCACCAGATCTCATTACAGATGGTTGTGAGCCACCATGTGGTTGCTGGGAATTGAACTCAGGACCTCTGGTAGAGCAGCAGCCAGTGCCCTTAACCTCTGAGCCCTCTCTCCAGCCCAAAACTAGTTTTTTTTTCCCCACTTTCATGATTCAGACTTTATTGCTTATCAGTCATGTCATTCCATACAATTTTGAGTAAACAGACTCTGAGAAAATATACTAGGAGCATTATCGGATGATGGCAATATTGATGAAAGTGTTCACCACTGCCACCATCTGCCTCAGAAAATTGTACAGTTCATAGAAAAAGAGTAAAAATAGTTCACTGGCATTTAACTAGCATTATTCTTTGCAATCTAAGAACCACAATAACTTGGACAAGTGTAATAATCTTTAAAACAGAACAAAACACTTTTTTTTCCATTACAAGATGTTTCTTTAAAAAAAAAAATCAAACAAATCAAGATGACAATAAAAACTGCACAAAAAGAACCTTGAAAATAAAAGATGCCATGGTCTGGGTGTCTTCAATTTCAATATTACTCCAAGAGACAAAATGGGAGTCAGCTTTTTTCAAATGCGAGCAAACTCTTTCACGGTAGCCACACTTACTTTACAGCTCATATAATTTAACTGAAGCCAAGGGTAACTTTGGAAAATCCATGGATACCTACCTCTTAATCTGCTCTTACGCTAAAGTAACTTCTTTAAAAGCTAATTGTTGGTCTACACTACCCAGTACAACTTGGCATTCTAACAACGTTGAAGCACACACGATCATCATAACTCACATACACACAGCAGTAAGTTTTCAGGTAAAACTATAGCAAGTCTCCTCTCCTAATGATTTTAAAAACCAAGCACGGGCCAGGCGGTGGTGGCGCACGCCTTTAATCCCAGCACTCGGGAGGCAGAGCCAGGCAGATCTCTGCGAGTTCGAGGCCAGCTGGATACTGTGGCGGGATCCCACGTGCCAGCCCCCCCATACACCCTTTAGTCGGCTCCGTCACCTGGCGTTTGCCGATCACGCGTCCGGAACGCTCCTTTGAGCGGGATCCCCGGATGTGCGCTTCCGCAGCCCGGTGAGCCGCCTTAATCTTCTCGGCCAGCGCTCTGATGTCTAGTCGGTCACCCCACCCCCACCCCACCCCCCACCCCCCGGGAGACCTAGTGACACAGGCCTGCATACCTTTAACCTTGAGGCGGGAAAATGAAATCTCTTGCCTCCAACAGCTTTTTCTTTTTTTCTTTTTTCTTTTTCTTTTTTTTTTTTTAAACATTGTATTCCTCTGCCTTAGAAAGAGTCAAACCGGAGAGCTAAGCTTGGAGTTATTTTATTTTTTATTATTACAGACCGAAACAAAAACGAGAGCGAGCGAGCGAGCTAGCCAGCAAGAGGTTTTTGCTTTATTTCGTCACTGTTTTTGTTCGCAGGATATAAAGAACAATTAACTACAGTGTATCCTATGTAAAGGAAATCCCCCTAAAGACCAAGGCCCTAAAATAGGCTCCAAATTCCAGGTAGCGTACAGCTCATGAAATACCCCAGGTTGCAAAAGTAAAACACAGCTTGCCCCCAACCCCACGCTGGGAGGTTTCGTAACCAATCTCCTACCTCACCGTTTCAAGAAAATTATCTTACCCAGACAGGCTACTCAATTCTCCTGCACTGCCCTTCCCTACCCTTGGGTACAAAACCCTTGGCTCAGACCATGGACTGCAGACCCTTCTGAACCCCTGGTGACAGTGATCTTGAGATTCCTCTCTCAGACTGTTAAAGTCTGCTGTTGGTGAGGGCGACCTCAATCTGACCTTTCATCCTGTAATTCCTTCTACAAACTCAATTGTTTAGTGTCTAGAATCACTAAAACAACCATTAACATTTCTTCACTAAAACAGAAAACACAAGAGTTCGAGGCCAGCCTGGGCTACCAAGTGAGTTCCAGGAAAGGCGCAAAGCTACACAGAGAAACCCTGTCTCGGAAAAAAAAAAAAAAACAAGCATGTATAACAACAGTTCAGCATGTGAAAGATTTGTATGTCTATTATTAAAAAACTGAGCCATCCCTCCAGTCCAAAACTAGTTTTTTTTTTTTGTTTTTTGTTTTTTCGAGACAGGGTTTCTCTGTGTAGCTTTGCGCCTTTCCTGGAACTCGCTTTGGAGACCAGGCTGGCCTCGAACTCACAGAGATCCGCCTGCCTCTGCCTCCCAAGTGCTGGGATTAAAGGCGTGCGCCACCACCGCCCGGCCCAAAACTAGTTTTTAATACATACAAAACTTCTACTTAAGAATACTGCTTCTGGGCCAGGATGGTGGAGCATGTCTTTAATCCCAGCACTTGGAGCAAGTTCCAGGCCAGCCAGAGCTCCACAGAAAAACCCTGTGTCTACCCTCACCCCCAAACAACAACAACAATAACAAAAACCCTGAAGTACCCACTTCAAATACTCAGCTAACTAGACTTGTTTAAAAGACAGTATTTTTACATTTGTCATGGCAGCAGAAAGTATGCTCTCTGAAGGGGGGAAGTGCATATAGAGATAGGGTGGTGGTGAAGGTAGAGGATAACAAATAAAATAAAGGTATGAATTTGTCACACTAAAGCATATTATTTCATATGCTAGCTTGAAAAATTCATAGAGAAAACAATTCTAAGCCATGAACAAAAAATAGAAAAATCTGAAATTTTACCTAATAGAAGAGTTGGAGCCTGATCTCTAAAATAAGATGTCAATTCTCTACTCTCACCCTAAATAAGATGTCTGTTTATTCTATGATGAAGTGTGGTGACTACAGAAAAAAAATAAATAAATAAAAAACCCTTTCCTTTTTCTCTAGAGAAACACTAGCTGAAATCCTAAGCTTTCCTTAAAGTAATGACTTGGCAATATAAAGTATCTGACCTTAAAAGAAAAGGTGACAACAAAAGCTTTGTTCCCACTTGTATACTTCTCAGTACTGAAATTACAGTGGGTGTACAATACAGAAGTTTCATACACGGGACTGGAGAGATGGCTCAGGGGTTAACAATACTAGCTGCTCTTCTAGAGGACTTGGGTTTGAGGCCCAGCACAAGCATAGTGGCTCACATTTGTCTAAAACTCTAGTCTTAGGGGCTCCAGTGTCCATTTCTGGCCACCAAGACAACCAGGCACACATATGGTACACAGACATACATGTAAGGCAATACACCAATACACATTAAAAATAAATACATAAAATGAAAAAAAAAATTAACACAGAAACATGCTTTAGTGCTGGCATACATACACTGTTCATTTTCTGAATATAGAATGCAAATTCTTCAATCAAACATCTGTACATTTATCATAAGAACTAGCAACTGAACTTCTGGAAAAAGTTCAATAACCTATTTTCGCTTAAGAAAGTTAGAAGCAGGGCTGAAGAGATGTCTCAGCAGTTAAGAGCACTGGCTGTTCTTCCAAAGGACTCAGGTTCAATTTCCAGAACCCACATGACAGCTCACACCTGTCTGTAACTCCAGTTCCAGGAGATCTTGCTGTGGAATAATCCTCTGTATACTGTAAAGATTTGTCACTTGAATTGGTTTAATAAAACAATGATTGGCCAGAAGCCAGGCAGGAAGTATAGGTGGGGGGATCAAACTAAGGATGATGGGAAAGAGAGGGGTGGAATCAGGAGTCACCAGCCAGATGCAGAGGGAGCAGGAAATAAATGTGCCATGCCAATAAAGGTAGCGCCATGTTGTAAAGCATAAACAGAAAAATGGGTTAATTTAAATTTAAGAGTAGCTAATAGCAAGCCTGACCTATAGGCCAAGCATTTATAATTCATATTCAGCCTCTGTGTTGGTTATTTGGGACCAGGTAGTTGAGACAGGAAACATCTGATTACAGGATCTGACACCCTCACATAGACATACATGAAGGCAAAACACCAATGCACACAAAATAATAATTTTTTAAAAAAGAAAGTTAGAAGTAACAAATTTAATACCCCTTTTATTTGTATGTGGTAAATAAACGTGTAACAAAACTCACACTCCACTGGCTAAATAAGAATGAATCTACATCCACCTGTAAGTATAATTCTTTCTGGGACTATCACAGCATACTATATTCTCAGTATTCTCAATTATTTGGCCTGACTTTTGGGCCATTCTAATCAAGTCTCACCTCACAGAAGGCTCCAACTCTAGAAGAAGCTCCTTAATGTCAGAATGGAGCCTCATGAAAAAAGCCAGGCTCATTATTTAAGTATTTTCATAAAGTAACACAGTCCTCTAATGGTTTTGAAGAGACAACCTGCTCCCAGAAGCAATGGCTTTCTGAGATCTACTTAGAATAGCTATAAGCCTTATGTCATTATGGACAAATAAGAGGACAGTGAAGTAGACATGGGTTTAGTTGGTGGTCTATGGTCTTACAGCTATTGAAACACACTGAAAGAAGGCTCTAATACAAAATGTGGCAAGGGACTAGAACACACTGATTTATAGATGAGACAAATGTTAAAAAGAGCAATGTAATTTTTGATGCAAAAATATTCACAATAAATGACTGACCAAAAATTTACTCAAACTATGGCAATTATTTCTGAAAGAAATCAATGAATAAGTAGGCTTACTCACTGTTCTAACACATTTTACAGAAACTTGAAAATCTCTTAATTTATTTGAAAATGTATTTCAAGAAAGATGTTGAGGAGAAGTGGAGAGATGGCTCAGTGGTTAAGAGCACTGGCTGCTCTTCCAGAGGTCCTGAGCTCAATTCCCAGCAACCACATGGGGCTTATAACCATCTTTAATAGAATATGATGCAATCTTCTGGCATGCAGGTATACATGCAGAGCATTCATACATAAAACATAAAAATAAATAAAAATTAGAAAAAGATATTGTAGGAACACATTTTCTCCGAAAATTCCCACATAAAAATATGAAAAAGTTAATAAAAACAATACTTTATAGTATTTATTTTTTATTTCTTTGTGTAGCCTTAGCTGTTCTGGAATTCACTCTGTAGATCAGGTTGGCCTCAAACTCACAGAGAGCCACCTACCTGCCTGTGCCTCCCAAGTGCTAGGATTAAAGGTTATGACACCACTGTCCAACCTTTATAACATTTTTTAAAACAACAATTTCAATCCTTTTTATTACTTATTTTACTGGTCATTAAGTGGGCAACCGTTCAACTATGTTCACTGATCAAGTGAAATTTATTATGAAAGAAGAAATAGAAAAAATAATTTGAAAGTCCCTGAAGAAACCATAACCGCAACAACCACATGACAACCTGCTTTACCTGCAATTACAAGCTACTGATAAAACATTAAAGACTAAAATGAATGTGTCAATAAACTGTTCCTAAGTCGTAAAATTATAAAATTCTAATAAGCATGTATTTTGAGGTTCAGATACCCCAATTTTGCCACCATGTAGCCATCTAGTTTTGAGAAGGCTTTTTGTTTGTTTTTAATCTTCTTATAAGCCTAGTTTCTTCATTTGTAAAAGAAAATAAATTCAACCTCAGAGATGATACAAGTATTAAATGACATTACATCCATGGAGTACAGTGCTGTTGTAATAAATGTTCAATCTGCATACCATATATTGGTATTTTCATATGCAAAGTATTTTTGGCATAAAAAGTACAGGAGCACTGGGTGGTGGTACATGCCTTTAACCCCAGCACTCGGGAGGCAGAACCAGGAGGATCTCTGTGAGTTTAAGGCCAGCCTGGTTTACAGAGCGAGATCCAGGACAGGCTCCAAAGCTACACAGAGAAACCCTGTCTCGAAAAACAAAAACCAAACAAAAAAGTACAGGAGCTCTTTCAACAACCACAAACATAAGTATTTGTCAGTTGAAAATAAAATTTTAAAGTATATAAAATCCTGTGAATATTAAATAAAACATATTATGTGTCTGACATAGGACTAAAACCTACAGTTATGATTGTGAATAAGACTAATATATGTTGAGTATAAGCACAACTAGTAATTTTAACCTAATGTGGAAAGCATGGCAACAGAAGAGACAGAGGGTTTTCTTTTAATATCTTTTTTAGATTTCTTTTTTTTTTTGTTTTTTGTTTTTGTTTTGTTTTGTTTTGTTTTTCGAGACAGGGTTTCTCTGTGTAGCTTTGCGCCTTTCCTGGAACTCGCTTTGGAGACCAGGCTGGCCTCGAACTCACAGAGATCCGCCTGGCTCTGCCTCCCGAGTGCTGGGATTAAAGGCGTGCACCACCACCGCCCAGCCTAGATTTCTTTATATGTATAAATGTTTTGTCCCCATTATGTCTGTCCACCCACATGCATGACTGGTGCCCATGGAGGTCAGAAACAGCATTAGAACTCCTGAAACTGTAAAAGTATCTACAGCACTAGCCATGGGATGAAAAAGGAGTATGGCAAGAGGAAACTACCAGCAGGAATAAATATAATGTTTAAAATCGTTTTGTTGTTGTTGTTTTTTAATTTTGTTTTTCAAGACAGGGTTTCTCTGTGTAGCTTTGGAGCCTGTCCTGGAACTTGCTCTGTAGACCAGGCTGGCCTTGAACTCACTGAGATCTGCCTGCCCCTGCCTCCACCACCTGGCGATGCTTAAAATCTTAAGGCTAGGAGATAGATGTGGCTCAGTGGTAGAAGACTAATCTAGCACAATACCCTAGGTTCAGTCTCTATATAGCAAAAAGAAGAAAAACAAAATACAAAGGTAAGATATACAGCAATTAAAAGTATGGGGTTTTAATTAAAAAAACAAAGAAAAGGTTAACTTTTATGTTTTGTGTGACAAGTTCTGCTATATATCCCAAGGCCTTATGCCATAGAAATAAGATGAAAGACAATAATGACAAATGAACAATGTTTTTAAAAAATGACAATTTAATCTGGAACTAGGAATGGTGGTGGCACACAGCTTTAATCCCAGCACTCAGGAGGCAGGGGCAGGTGGATCTCTGAGTTTGAGCCAGTGTGGCCTACAGAGGGAGTCCAGGACAGCCAGAGCTACACAGAGAAACTCTGTCTTGAAACTGCCCCCTTCACTCCACACAACCTCCCCTCCTTTTAAAACCCAAACCAACCAAACAAACAAAAACTAAAAAAAAAAAAAAAAAAAAAAAAAAAGAGGGTCTGGGGCATATGCTTCAGTGATAAAAAATGTGTGTTCAGCAGATAGGAGATTTTAGGTTCATTACATAGTAGCAAAAAAAAGAAAGAAAAAAAAGTTGTTTTGGAACTAGTTAATTCAATAGTGTTTGGCTAGGGCTATCTTGTAGCACAGAATGAGGTAAAAACAGATTGTAGAAAAACTGATTAAAACTAAATGCATTTTGAATTACAGACCACTTCTGCAAACTCCAAAGACATGTGTGCTAAGTAATTATGGACAGGAAAGGGTTATTACAAGAAAAGCAAAAATGTCTAATGTTTGGCCTTTAAGGTAGAATCATTTCCCCAGTCTTTTTTGTTTGTTTTGTTTGGGAAAGGATTTTAGTTTATATCCCTGGCTAGCCTGGTACTCTCTATGCAACCCAGACCTGTCTCAAACTTACCACAATCTACCAGCCTCGGACTCCTGAGTGTGGGCATTATAGATATTAATTTAATAATATATTTACTATTCTATTTCAAACAGTATCTATGGTAAGTCTATTATCAGTACACTGGCCTGGAAGAGTGAATGGCTTTAAAGATGAACTTAAGAATCCTGTATACATTTGGCAGACTTGTTTTGTTTAATTTTAAACTTTAATTTTAATTATATATATTTGTCTGTGCAAGAGTGTGTGCACATTGAGTATAGGTGTCTCTGGAGCCAGAATAGGGCATCCAATCCCTGGAGCTGGAGCTGAGGTTACAGGTGGCTGTGAGCCGCTAAACATGGGTGCTGGGAACTAAACTTGGTCTTCTGCAAGAACAGTACTCATTCTCAAACCCTGAGCCATCTCTTCAGCCCCTATATTAAAAAATTTATGATTATTATTGTGTGTTGTGCATATGTTTTGGCATGTATGCTATCACAAACATGTGGAGAGCACAGGGCAACTCTACTAGGTCAGTTCTCTTCTACCTTCACACAAGTTCCAGGTATTGAACTTAGGTCACCAGGCTTGTGTGGCAAGTGTTTTCAGACATATCACTAGCCACAAATTTGATTCTGTTGTTTTGTTTTTGAGACAGGATCTCATTATATGGCTCATACTGATACTAAGTTCATAATTCTGCCTCAGTTTCCTAAGTGCTGAAATTGTAGACATGTACAACTATGCCTGACCAACTTTCTTGCAGTCCAAGAGATAGAATCCAGGGTCTTGTAATGAGAGGCAAGCTCTCTACCATGAATTTCATCTTTAGCCCCAATCCTCCCATCCCTACCCAAATCAAATATACTCAGGTATTTAAATAGTAAGTTATGATAGAAAACATAACCATCTTAGAAAAACATAACAATCTCGATTTTTGAAAAAGTGTTTTCTATTAACCATAAAAAACTACAACTTTGAATGGGCCCTAACTTCTAATGATTAAATATGTACATCTGAACCAGGCAGTGGTGGCATATACATTTAATCCCAGCACTCAGAAGGTAGAGGCAGGTGGATTTCTGAGTTCCAGGACATCCAAGGCTACACAGAGAAATCCTGTCTCAATAAAACAAAACAAAACAAAAGCAACAAAAAAAAACTGTATCTAATAAGCAAATATGGACGGAAGTCAAGAAAAGAAACTAGAAAGGAACACATGAGCAGGGTGGGAGGAAGACACTTCAAAGGAGGGAGATAGAGAAGACAACAGAGTTCATAAATGTGTTAAAAAGAAAGAGGAACACTGGGAGGGAAAGGATACTGTGGGAAGTTGAGAGGCAGAGAGATATGGCGCAGAGGAGCAAGGGGAGAGAAAAAAGAAATTAACAAAATAAAGTGTGTCTGTAAATGCAGAAAGGAAACCTTTTACTTTGTAAGGCAATTAAAGTGAAAACAAAAACATCTATAATTTTGAGTTTAAGTTCTAATTCAGTTTCTTAATTTAATCAAAAGCAAAATAACAACAGCTTGAACATTTACAGGTCTGAAAAACGTGCTTACCATGACAAAAATCTATTGAGTTTTTTGTTACATTTATTTACTCTGTGTATGTTTATTTCACTCACACTTCCATATTGAAAGCATTCATCATTGAAAGCATTTAGGGCAGGACTGAAGCAGGGCAGGAACCTAGAAGCAGGAGCTGATGCAGAGACCATGGAGGCGTGCTGCTTATTGGCTTGCTCTTCATGGTTTGCTCAGTCTTATTTCTTTATAAAATTTAGGACCACCAGCCCAGGGGTACCCCCACCAACAATGGGCTTCCCCCACCCCTATCAATTGCTAATTAAGAAAATACCCTACATATAGATTTACCTATAGCCCAATTATATGGAGGCATTTTCTCTCAGATGGCTTTAGCCTTTGTCAAGCTGACACAAAACTAGACAGGACTGGCTCCTATAATTGAGAAGAGATGGCATGAACAACAAATAAGACTGTTGGCCGGGCGGTGGTGGCGCACGCCTTTAATCCCAGCACTCGGGAGGCAGAGGCAGGCGGATCTTTGTGAGTTCGAGGCCAGCCTGGTCTCCAAAGCGAGTTCCAGGAAAGGCGCAAAGCTACACAGAGAAACCCTGTCTCAGAAAAAAAAAAAAAAAAAAAAAAAAAAAAAAAAAAAAAAAAAAAAAAAAAAAAAAAGACTGTTTCAAATAATTACACCATAGGATAAAAGTGTAAGTTCAATAGAGAAGGGCACAAAAAGTTGTTATAAAAACTCACAGGGGCTGGAGCAATACCCCAGTGGTTAAGAGCAGTTACTGCTCTTGCAGAGGGGACCCAGGTTCATTTCTCAGGACCCACATGGTGGCTCACAACCATCTTAACTCCAGTTCCAGGGCATCAAATGCCTCTTCTGACCTCTGCACATATGTGGTACACATACATACACTCATACATACACACAAAATAAAACTAAAAATTAAAAAACTCAATAGAAAGAAGTGGACTTCTGCCGGGCGGTGGTGGCGCACGCCTTTAATCCCAGCACTCGGGAGGCAGAGGCAGGTGGATCTCTGTGAGTTCGAGGCCAGCCTGGGCTACCAAGTGAGTTCCAGGAAAGGCGCAAAGCTACACAGAGAAACCCTGTCTCGAAAAACCAAAAAAAAAAAAAAGAAAGAAGTGGACTTCTGAAAGGACTGCAATAAAGGTTTCATTCGAAGTTGGTAAACTGCTTGCTTTGCAAGCATGAGGACCAGAAATCAAACTCCTGAAACCATATTTTTAAAAAGCCAGGCAGCCGGGTGGTGGTGGCACACACCTTTAATGCCAGCACTTGAAAGGTAAAGGCAGGCAAGTTCGAGGTTAGCCTGGTCTACAGAATAAGATCCAGGACAGCCAGGCAGCCAGAGCTACATAGAAAATCCTTGTCTTTAAAATAAAAAAATGCCAGACAAGCTTGTTATATCAGCCCTGAAGAGATAGAAACAGGCTAGCCCACCTAGTCTATTGGCAAGCTCCAGGTGAATGAGAGACCCTGTTAGAGCATTTAAAATAAAATAAAATAATAATAATAATAATAATAATAATAATAATAATAAAAAGGTAGGTGAGGGGATGTCATTTAAATATTTAAGATTTAATAGGCAGGAAAAAAGGAAATTTTAGTGTCAGGAAAGACCAAGAGCAGAGTAGTTTTTTTCTTGTTTTTGTTTTGTTTGTTTGTTTGTGTTTTGTTTTTGGTAACTACTGAAAAGTACAAATAGTAGAATTTAACAGTTAAGATTGTGTTGTGATATTTTGTTTGTTCTGACAAAGCTTGCCTGAAGGTCAGTGGGTGGAGCTAGCCACTAGTTAACCATAGAGGTCTGGGGGGGTCTGTACAGACAGGAGATAGGAAGTGATATGGTTGGGTGGAGAGAGGAAGTGATGAGGCAGGGCAGAGACAGGAGCCTGGCCCTTTTTCTGTCTGAGGAGTCAGAAAGGTAGAGGTGGCTGTGGCTGCACCTTTGCTACTCTGATCTTTCAGCTTTTACCCCAATATCTGACTCCAGGTTTGCATTATTAAGACTAATTAGGACCATGCTTCATCTGGCATCCAACTTTTGGGTTACAAATTCACAAAAAGAGCTGCTTGCCTGTGGCCAGACCACAGATGCATGGGAGTGGGGGGTGGGGGGTGGGGGAGTGGGGGAGGGTGGAGGTGGGGTGGAGGGGTGCTCATGCTGGATTCACGACCCAATTGATTAGGTTTCCCTTTCTTTTTCCTCTGAGTCTGGGATTTTTTCTGTTGCAGCCTCTGCAGCAAATTCCACAGGCACTTGGGCTCCAACTGCTGCAGGAGTTAGTGTTAGCATTCAGACCCGCCCCTTGAGCACCTGGCCAATATGCAGGCAATACCTTGACCCACTAAAATCCTGACAACATCATCCTATGTAGCCCATTTGTTCATATGCTAAACCAGCTTTAAGAGGTGGGCTCTGCCCACCTTTTTCTCTATTCCCACAGGGTCACATCTGTACCTCCTCTCTCCCACCTTTCCCATCTCTTTTTCTTCCTCTTCTCTCTTCAGCTCCCTTCTCTCCCTTCCCCCCAATAAAACTCTCCACTTGAGTAGTCTGAATAGTGTATTTCTCCGAGGCTCCAACGCTGTGACTGCCGCGTGCCATTTATAAAATACAACAGTTAGCCCCTTAGCACCACCAGTCAGCTCTGCCTTTAGGCTGCTCCTGCTACATGTGCTTCTTCCTCACCATCCCCTATGTGTGTTTTTCAGATAGTAGGTTCCCTCTCCCGGTGAATTGTGGGTATTCCCCAGGACCCTTCCTCGGGATGCTGCCAAACTAGGTAGCTGCCTTGAAAACCTGCTCAGGTTCCAATGTCAAATTCGGTTCAGTCACTGTGAAAGAAACTCCTTCCTAGAGCAATTAAAGAAACTAATGCCTAACATAAAAAACCATACTGCTTTGGATGATGGAACAGATTTAGAAGATGAAGATAAAAACTTCAGAAGAAACAATAAAGCAAACATTTGGCAAACTTCTATAAATGATCAAAGACCAAAGTTAAAAATACGAATAAATGACATTGTCAAAAAAGAAAAAATGACATTGTCATTGAAGGTCATGTAGACATAAGTGCAGATGTAACAATAACTGTATCAGAATCTTAGCATCCAAACTGGTCTCTTCAGGAGGTAAATGTTCACCTTTTAGGGATTGGAACTTTATCTCAGGTAAAACAGAGCTTGAAATGGGTCGAAAGTATAGGGCCAGAAGACAGAGAGGTAAATTAAAGCCATATGTAGCTAACATAGCAATGAGTTTATGGGGACATGATTTGTTACAGCAATGGAACAACCAGATTAACATTCCTCCAATCTCAGAAACAAACCATAAACTAATGTATTTTCCTGGGAAAAATATTAAAGGGTATTATAAAGAATAGTCACCGATCATTCAGGTTGTAAAAGAACAGAGCACAACAGCTGCTGAGTTTTCAAAGGTACCAACAGCCATACCTTTAAAATGGTTAATGGACAAACCTGTATGGGTTGAGCAATGGCCTTTAACATCAGAGAAATTACAGGCCTTAGAACACCTGGTACAGGAGCAGCTAAATGCTCAGCATATTGAAGAATCAATCAGCCCTTGGAATTTTCCTGTATTTGTTATTAAAAAGAAATCTGGAGCCGGGGCGGTAATGGCGCACGCCTTTAATCCCAACACTTGGGAGGCAGAGCAAGGCGGATCACTATGAGTTCGAGGCCAGCCTGGTCTACAAAGTGAGTTCCAGGAAAGGCGCAAAGCTACACAGAGAAACCCTTTCTCGAAAAACAAAAAAAACCAACCAACCAAACAAACAAACAAACAAAAAAAAAAAGAAAAGAAATGTGGAAAATGAAGAATGGTAACAGATTTAAGAGCTGTTAATAAAGTGGGTGATTCAGCCAATGGGCTCATTACAGTCTGGAATTTCTTTGCCTTCTTTGTAACCTAAAGGATGGCCTCTTATAGTTATTGATTTAAAAGCCTGTTTCTTCACTATACCTTTACAATAAAATGATAGAGAAAACCAATGGCTGAGGGGTCACCAACTGGATCAGGCCCTCTGAATGGGTGAGATAGTTGATTGGCTTGATCTGTTTGGGAGGCATCCAGGCAGTGGGACTGAGTCCTGTGCTCATTGCATGAGTCGGCTGTTTGAAACCTGGGGCCTATGCAGGATCGCTTGGCTCGGCCTGAGAGGAGAAAACTGGACCTACCTGGACTGAGTCTACCAGGTTGATCTCAGTCTGCGGGGGAGGCTTTGCCCTGGAGGAGGTGGGAGAACAAGGGAATCCATGGCTGATATGTAGAACTGAACTGTATTGCAAAATTTAAAAAAAAAAAAAAAAAAAAACAAACCCTGACAACCTATGCACAATCCTACAACATAGAAGGAGAAAACTGATTCCTAAAAGTTGTTCTTTGAGGTCCACACAAGTACCATGATATGCACATGTGCGCACATCAAAAATAAATGAATGTTAAAAAAAATGATAGAGAAAAATTTGCCTTCACAGTGCCTACTTATAATAGTCTCAGCCTGTTAAAGAGATAATAATGGAACGTTCTTCCACAGAAAGGTTAAATAAAATAACCCCACCCTGTGCCAATATTTCGTGTGACAGATGTTGGAAATGATACGTAAGCAATTTCCTCAATCTATAGTTTACCATTATATATGGATGATATTTTACTACATTTATCAAATGTAGATACTTTAGAAAGAATGTTTGAAGAAGTAAAGAAAATTTTGCTTTGTTGGGAATTACAATTGCTCCTGAAAAAATACAAAGAGATTTTATTAATTATTTAGGATATAAAATAGGTCTATAAAAAATTCAACCGAGGGTTGGAGAGATGGCTCAGAGGTTAAGAGCACTGACTCCTCTTCCAGAGGTCCTGAGTTCAATTCCCAGGAACAACATGGTGGCTCACAACCATCTGTAATGAGATCTGGTGCCCTCTTCTGGCCTGTAGGCAAACATGCTGTATACATAATAAATAAATAAATCTTTTGCCGGGCGGTGGTGGCGCACGCCTTTAATCCCAGCACTTGGGAGGCAGAGCCAGGCGGATCTCTGTGAGTTTGAGGCCAGCCTGGGCTACCGAGTGAGTTCCAGGAAAGGCGCAAAGCTACACAGAGAAACCCTGTCTCAAAAAACCAAAAATAAAATAAAATAAAATAAAATAAAATAAAATAAAATAAAATAAAATAAAATAAAATAAAATAAAATAAGTAAATAAATCTTTTTTTAAAAAAAATTCAACCCCAAAAGGTGCAAATTAGGAGAGATCAATTATAGAATCTTAATGATTTTCAGAGACTGCTGGGAGACATTCCCCTCTATGGCACACTATTGGAGTAAAAAATACAGAACTGATTAATTTGTTTCAAACCTTAAAAGGTGACAAGGATTTAAACAGTCCAAGAGAATTATCAGCTGAAGCTGAGAGAGAATTGGCTTTGGTGGAAAAGAAATTACAGTATGCACATGTGGATCGTTGGGATCTAGAGCTTGATTGCATTCTGGTTACTTTACCCTCTACGCATTCCCCTACAGGGAATTTAGTGCAGAGGGAAGATATTATCTTAGAATCGATATTTTTACCACATAAACAGAGTAAAAAATTAAAAACTTATGTGGAAAAGGTTTCTTAATTGATTCTAAAAGGAAAATTGAGACTTTGTCATTTAGCAGGAATAGACCCAGCAGAAATTGTAGTACTTTTTACTAATGCTGAAATTGACTCATTATGGGCAGAAAATCAACACTGGCAAAGAGCTTGCAGCAATTTTTTGGGAAAGATTAACAACAAATATCCCAAAGCAAGAGAATTCAATTTATAAAGAGAACTGACTGGCTCCTTCTTCACATTGTACAGGAACCCCAATTTCTGGAGACCCTACATTCTATATTAATGCAAATAAATCAGGAAAAGCAGATTAATTTGAATAAAGTGGCTCTGTCCAAAAGTAAGAATTATACGCTATTTTTTCAGAGCTGAGGACCGAACCCACTGAGCTAAACCCAAGGTCACGGGTGGAGCAAATACCACTACACAGATATAACTTCCCAAAAGGGAACCTTCCCAAAATTAGGGTCGGGGGAGAGTTTTGTTTTTGTCTTTTCAGGAGAATGAAGGCATCCAGCTAAGAAATCTGAAGACCACTGTACAAATGAGACATGTGGAAAAAAAGGACAAAAATGTCCAGAAAAAATGTCTAAAGAATAAGAGTAAACTGGCCTATTGGTATATCACATCTCCAACAGGATAAAATTTCAGAAATCTTCCAAAAATGTTTGTTTCTGCTGTTCTCTAGAGACATACAAGGAAAATGGTCTTTTTATAGTCTCAGTTCAATTGAAAATTAAGGCTGGTTTTGGAATTAGAGTGTGGCTCTCTCCTTCTCTAAACCCAAGCATGTTTGTTAATGTAAAATCCAAAATCTCTGTTTCATGCCAAAAGAGCAACCTGATATGGGACAGAAGAAAAACCAAAATTAAGGGACTATTGCCCCTAATCTCATAATTCTTTAGTTTTATTTTGACTCTTTAAAGCTTTTCTTAAGGTATAAATATTATCTCAAAATTTATAAAATTAATATATATTTTAAACCTTTTGTCATGATATTAATGGTCATACAGAGTACTAACTTGTAGCTGGAGTTTTCTCTCCGGGTCCTGCCAAGCCCCGGCAGTCCCTTAGCCCACTTATAAAATAAACATACAGATGCTTATATATTATTTAAACTGCTTGGCCATTAGCTCAGGCCTATCATTGTCTAGCTCTTGCTCTTATATTTAGCCCATTTCTATTAATCTATACTTTGCCACGTGGCTCGTGGCTTACTGGTTCCTTACATCTTCCTTGTCCTGGTGGTGGCTCCAGCAGTCTCTCCCTCTGCCCCCTCAATTTTCCTCTGTTGGTCCTGCATATACTTCCTGTCTGGCTACTGGCCAATCAGTGTTTATTTACACAGAACGATATCCACAGCACTAACTAATTCTAGGAAAAAAGTTTCGCCAGGCGGTGGTGGCTCACACCTTTAATCCCAGCACTCGGGAGGCAGAACCTGGCGGATCTCTGAGTTTGAGGCCAGCCTGGTCTACAGGGTTGAGTTCCAGGAAAGGTGCAAAGCTACACAGAGAAACCCTGTCATGAAAAAAAAAAAAAAAAGAAAGAAAGAAAGAAAGAAAGAAAGAAAGAAAAAAGAAAAAAGTTTCATCTAGCTTCTTGTACATGATTTAGGGTTTGAGTCTCTATCAGGTAACTAGGAATTATGTTTTTGTACTCTGAATGTACGTAACAAATATTGATCCTTTTACTTCTTTGAGATCTGCTGCACATGATATTTAAAATGTTTAAGTTTTCTGCAATGAAACCATGACAATGCCTATAGCAACATTTGAAGTCTCCAAAAGGAGGATGGGGCCCCATGATATCAATTCCACCAGGACTATGATAATACCACTAAACTGTCAAATACCACCTAAAGATCAGCTTTGGACTACAAACTGCTCAGGACAATTTCAAGGTGGCTGGCTCGGATGATCCAGCCTCACAGACTACTCTAGCCAGGACTTGAGACAAGCCCTTTATTTTCCCATTACACAGAGACTGGACAACAAATTATATAGCTCTCCCTGGACTTGACAATTATCCCAGTTTTTTTCAGGGTCCCCTAAATATGCCATTGCTCCCAGACAGCAGAAAGTAATTTTAAAAACATGATGCCCTCATTCCAAGAGGTGGGATGTGTGGTTTGTTGTTGTTGTTGTTGTTCAATGGGTTATGGATATTTGTCATTGTTTAAGGGGGTTGGTTACAAGTTGCTATTGGCAATGGTCAGGAAAAAAGCTGAACAAAGGAGATTAGATTGAGGGTTCTGGTTTTGAGAAAAAAGTGGGGGGCATATAGAAATAGGATAAATGGGTAGATTATTGAATCTACTTTTTTTGTTTTGTTTTTGTTTTTCAAGACAGGGTTTCTCTGTGTAGTTTTGGTGCCTGTCCTGGATCTCGCTCTATAGACCAGGCTGGCCTCGAACTCACAGATATCTGCCTTGGCTCTGCCTCCCGAGTGCTGGAATTAAAGGCATGTGCCACTGCGCTGGCTGATTCTATTTTTAAACAAAACAAACAACAACAAAAAAACCCCACTAGTTTTAACATTTTACATTGGCTTGGATTTCTGTATATTGATACAAAATTGAGGTTATTTTTATTATACTGTACATATGTTACAGAAAGGATAGGATAAAAAGGTTGATTATTGATTCTACTTTTAAACCAAAAAAGCAACTACTAGTTTTAAATATTTTACACTGGCTTGGATTTTTGTATACTGATACAAAATTGAGGTTATTTTTGTTAGAACATATTGTATATACATTTCTACTCTTGTTCAAGGTATTCTACCTATACAGCTCATTTAACAATGCAATGCAAATTTGTAGTTCTTGAATGTTATTATTACAAACTATTTAGAATAATAAAGAAATGCAGGTTAGTAGTTAGTCACCTATTACAATCAAACTTGTAGTCATATTAGGTATGTTTTCTAGGTCAAACATATATTTTAGGTCAACAGGTGGTCTTCATATACTTCAGAGATCTACAGAATATGGTATTTAAGATGTTTTAGTAATATAGGTTCTTTCTTTTGGGGGGGGGTTTCAGGACAGGGTTTCTCTGTGTAGTTTTGGTGCCTGTCCTGGATCTCGCTTTGTAGACCAGGCTGGCCTCGAACTCACAGAGATCCACCTGGCTCTGCCTCCCGAGTGCTGGGATTAAAGGTGTGCACCACTGCCCCGAGGCTGGTTCTTTTTTTTTTTTTTTTTTTTTTTTTTTAAATGACAATGAGACACCAATCTACTTCAGAGAAGATGGTGGGCACCAATAAAACTCCACATGGAGTTTCCTTTCTTTGTGGCAAAAGATAGCCATTGGGCAAGAAAGTGCCGTTGTCTCAACTGCTGACAGTATGCTGTCCAAACTGGACAAGCAGGAAACAAAAGAAAGTGACTGCCGAACTTTGCAAAGAATAGGTAGGACAACCCTTCAGAATATCCTGCTTCACAGAAAAGTCTGTCAGATATTCTAGGTCTGCAGGCTGAAGATGGCTGCCCCAATGTTACAGAGGAATCTTGGGTGACTCTCCAGACAGCCAGCTGTTTCTGTCATTTCTCACATATTTTTGAAGTCACTTGCTTGCACTTCCTGCTTACTCAGTTAATATTATTTCCTTCTCAGGTCTCTATGGGAGTTGAAGACTAGATAGTTATAGTTACAGTTTTTCTTGTTAACAAATTCAGAAAAGAAACTCACAAAAGAAATGTAAGGTGTATAAGGTTGAGAAACATTAAAAAATAGTTTTGGGTTGGTAACGCATATTAGATAGAAGGTGAATTAGTTATAACCCTTTGAACTCACTAAAATAGGACAGATACTGGAGTATTTCCTCTAAATTTGTCAAATGTCAATGGACTAGGCATTGTTGATGTAATTACTGCCTGTATATATTTGTATATAGTTACTGTACTTATTGTATATATTTTTTCTATATTAGTTAAAACCTCTTTTTATTTTAGACAAATGGGGAAAATGTGATATTGTGTTTGTGTTCTGACAAATAAAGCTTGCCTGAAAATCAGAGGGTGGAGCTAGCCACTAGTTAACCATAGAGGTCTGGAGGTCTGTACAGACAGGAAACAGGAAGTTATATGGCTGGGCGGAGATAGGAAGTGATAAGGCGGGGTGGAGACAGGAGCCTGGCTCCCTTTTTGGTCTGAGGAGTCAGAAAGGTTAAGAGGTGACTGTGGCTGCTCCTTTGCTACTCTGATCTTTCAGCTTTTACCCCGATATCTGACTCTGGGTTTTTATTATTAAGACTAATTAGGATCCCATTTCAAGATTGTATAACTGAATAGTGACTCCCAAAAATTCATGATCAATTGGAACTTCACAATGTGGTTATTTTATTTATTTATTTATTTATTTATTTATTTATTTATTTATTTATTTATTTAACAAAAAGGGTTTCTGAAGAAATAATGAATTTATTTATTAGCAGCTGGAAATGAAGTTATGGATTTAGTCTGGGCCTTAAATCCAATGACAAGCCCAAAGTACACAGAAAGTTGGATGTAGTGAGACATGCCTGTAATCCCAGCACTTGGGAAGTAGACCTAAGAGAATAAAAAGGTCAGTGTCACCTTTGGCTACATAACATTTGAGGTCAGCTCTGAGGATGTTAAAAAAGAAAGAAAAGAACTCAAAGACATACTGAGAAGGCCCATGAAAACCAAAAGAGATATGATGTAGCCATAAACCATGCAATGCTTGGGATTACTGAAAGCAGGAAGAAAAACTGAGTTCTTTCGCTGACAGGAACAGAGCTCTATCAATACCTTCATTTCAGCAATTGGAACTCCTGAAGACTAGATTTCTCTTATTTCAGTTTATGATTTGTGGTAATCTGTGGCAAACAGCTCAGAAAACTAATATAGGTTTATTAAAAATAATTAGTAAAGGGCTGTATTTTCCATGCTCCACTATCTTATTTGATTATATATTGGAAGAAAAAAGCAGTGACAAAAACTTTTTCATCTTCATAAGCATATTCTGTTATTATCAGTCAATTACATTAAAGGTGAAAGGAAACAATACAGTGTCATTACTTACAGTGTGTGACTCCAGCCAGAGTTTGGTAGAAAGTAGGAGTGTCACTGTCATCAGTGAGGGTCACATACACACCCCCAGACAGCAGCCAGCGAGAGAAGGTAAAAGCATCTTTGTTTAGAAGAAGCCAAGTTCTAAATTTTTCATAGTTCACCTTTTCACCCTGAAAGTCAAGTAAGAAAACATGTTTAGTACAATTTTAGGTGTAGTGCTTGGAGCCTGAACAGCCTGGAACTTTTCAGGGGTTGACATTTTCCCATCTATACCTAAACTCAGGGCTGCCTAAATACCACCGGACACATGTCTTTGGGAAGCAAACTGTTATTTGAAAAACAAAACAGTTGCACTTCAGTTAAAACTTATGTGCTAACTGTAAATTATTATCAGTTCATTAAAGCAGCCAACTGCCAATAATAAACTACATTTTAGCCGGGCATGGTGGCTCACACCTTTAACCCTAGCACTCAGGAGGCAGGTGGATCTCTGAGTTCAAGGCCAGAAGGGCTACATAGAGAAACCCTGTCTGGAAAAATCAAAACAATAAGAAGAAAACAAAATAAAAATCCCCTACACTTTATTTGCTAAGGTATATCCTGAAACCAACAGGCGATATTTACATTTGTTTTGATATTTAATACTCTAGTGCTAGAGAAGTGGCACAACAGTTAAGAGCACAGGCTGCTAACGAAGAGGACCCAGGCTCAGTTACAAGCACCTACATGACGGCTCACAAAATTCCTCACTCCAGTTTCAGGAGATCCAACAGCTTCTTCTGGCTTTTCAGGAACCAGGCACATATGTGGAGCACATACACGCATGAAGGCAAAAGAGGCACACGCATAAAAATAAAATATAAAAAAAAGATGTTTCCTTTATTCTTTTTTTGTTTTGTTTTGTTTTGTTTTGTTTTGTTTTGTTTTTCAAGACAGGATTTCTCTGTGTATCCCTGACTGTCCTGGAACTCACTCTGTAGCCCAGGATGGCCTCAAACTCAAGAGATCCACCTGCCTCTGCCTTCCAAGTGACTAAAGGCGTGTGCCGCCACCACTGGGCTCCCTTATTCTTAAAAAATTTAATTACTCCAAATTTTCACTTATCCTTATCTTTTAGCAATATGTAATCTAAATTAGTACATATTTAACTAAAGTTGTCTAAATTAAAACACTTAAATTTCATTTGCAAATTAAAAACAATTATTTAGACGTCTAAATAGACTTCTAAAATAGACAATCAGGATCCCAGAAATCAATTAAGAGTTCAGAAACAAATAAGTTAGACCAGCTTAGTGGCACAGGCATTTAATCAATCCCAGCACTTGAGAAGTAGAGGCAGGAGGATCTCTGAATTAGAGGCCAGCCTGGTCTACAGAGCAAGGACAGGTCCTTGGACAGTCAAAGCTACATAATGAGACCCTGTCTCGACAACCCCCACCAAAAGAAGCAAGTTCATTCCCATTTTTTGCTTTACTTTTTAAAAGAATTATTTGAAAATTTCATACAAGTATACAATGAAATATGATCATCTCTACTTCCCCATCTCACCCCTCTAACTTCCTCCAAATCCCCTCCACACACAATCCTCTCAAGTTCATGTCTTTTTACAAGTAATTGCATTACTAAATCTCTAGAGAAAAAAACCTATCTAGATTGAACAAGATTATGCTGAAACTGCTCTCTAGGTCAAATCCTTTGCTTGGACAATAGCTCTTAAGTTTAGTATGGACTAGACATTGCTCTGAGGAAAAGAAAAACCTCACAGGAAATACGACAAAGAATGACATTCAGGGGCCTAACAACTCCAATCCTAATACAAATGTTGAAGGATATAAAACAACTCCTACATTGTTTAGTAGGATCCTACTAAGTACAACAATATGCTTAGCCTACTAGTTTGAGAACACTCAGCATCAATGCAATGTAAACCATGGGGACAAATTTGAAACAAGACTTTGTTTCAAATTTGAGACAGGGACACAAGAAGACACTGCAAACATGTTGGGTATTAAGGATTCTGTCCTATTCCTACTCTATCCATGATTATCTAAAACTAAAGTAGAAGTATAAATTCCACAGGGTTGTACACTTTTTACACAGTTAACTCTTAAGATACTGGATAAGTCTTAAAAGTAGTGGCATCATTTATTACAACTAGCTTTTTAAAAAGATAATTATGATTTTATGAATTCTGTACTTGGCTTTCTTCCCTTTTTCCTAACATACACCTTAAAAACTCTTTTTTTTTTTAAATTTTTTTTACATTTTTTTATTTTTTGGTTTTTCGAGACAGGGTTTCTCTGTGTAGCTTTGGAGCCTGTCCTGGAACTCACTCTGTAGCCCAGGCTGGCCTCGAACTCACAGAGATCTGCCTGCCTCTGCCTCTCGAGTGCTGGCTGGGATTAAAGGCCAATGCGCCAAAACCGCCTGGCTAAAAACTCTTGAACACTATAAAATGTCTGTCTATTACTAGGCTGTATGACAGCTCACAGCCACTAGGTATCTTCATTAAATAACCATTACAGGTTTAGAGTAATGATTAATTTCAAGCCCATCTGCCAAACACCGGTGCAGAAAGGAGGCTGAAGATTGAAGTGATCACCAATGATCATATAATCAATCATGACTATGTAATGAAACTTTTATATAAACTCAAAAGGAAGTGCTTAAGAGATGGCTCAGAGCATACACTCTTCCAAAGGACCAGAGTTCAATTCCCAGCACCCATATCAGGTGGCTCACAAATACATGTGACAGATCCAATGTCTATAGCTCTGAGAGCACCTATGTGCTCGCTTGCTCTCTTTCACTTATACATTTATACATGTGATTGTTGTATGATATTTTGTTTGTGTTCTGACAAAGCTTGCCTGGAGATCAGAGGGCAGAGCTAGCCACTAGTTAACCATAGAGGCCAGGCAGTGGTGGCACACACCTTTAATTCCAGCACTATGGAGTATCATGCCTTTGACCCTTGCATATGGGACACTCATGCCTTTAATCCCAGCACTAGGGAGGTGGAGACAGGAATATAAAGTGGGTGGAGACAGGATCTCTGCCCCATTCAGTCTGAGGATTCATGGAGACAGGATCCCCTCCATTTGGTCTGAGATTTCTGGTGGCTGGCTGTTCTGCTTCTCTGACCTTTCAGCTTTCGCCCTAATATCTGACTCCAGGTTTTCATTGTTAAGACTAATTAGGATCACGTTTCACATGATTAAGAATAAAATACATCAGCTGGGCAGTGGTGATGCATGACTTTAATCCCAGCAAACAAACACACAAACAAAAGCAAGTTCAAATTCTTTGTACCTATGCTGGCTAGTGTTCTGTCAATTTGACATAAGCTAGTCACTTGGAAAAAGAGACTCCATTGAGAAAATGCCTCTATAAGATTTGCTTATAGGCAAGTCCATAGTACATTTTTTTAAATGACAACTGATGTGGGTGGGTCCAGTCATTGTGGATGGTACAACCTTGGTCCCGGGTGCTATAAGAAAGCAGGCTAAGAAAGCCAGGAAGCAGGCAGCAAATAAGCAGCACCCCTCCATGGCCTCTGTATCAGATTTGCCTCCAGGATCCTACCCTGACTTCCCCCGGTGATGGACTGTAATGTAGAACCTTAAACTGAAGTAAACTTTTCCAAGCTGCTTTTGGTCATGTTGCTTTATCACATCATTATATAAAAACCCTAACTAGGACAATAGCCATGTAAAAAGCTGATCAAGGCTGCAAATGCCTTTAACTCCAGCACTGGAGACAGAAACAGGCAGATATATCCCTAGAGCTCAATAAATCCCTTAGAGCTCACCTAAAGGGCAAGCTTCTGGTTCAGCGAGAGACACTGTCTCAAGGCAATAAAGCATACTAACAAAGGAAGATACCCAACTTCCTACTATGCCACATCCATGTGTACAGGTGTATGCAACCACATACTCATGTGCATACACTACAACAATAAAAACGACAGAACACACTGGTAGTTCCAGATATTTGGAAGACTAAAACAGATTTAATTTCGAATATGAAATGAAGACCAACTTGGGCAACACAGGAGACCCCATCACAAAACAAATAAAGGGCTGCAGATCATAGTAAACTAAATCACTCGAAACCAACTCCCAAACCACCTTCTGTAGTTTGTAGCCATCTCAGTTAACAGGAATTCTAAATCTTTGTTCAAACCATGATTTTCTATTCTATGCTAGCTTGTAACCAAAATAAGAAAAGATTCTGAAAGTCCACCTTCAAAATAGACAGCAATTAGGGCTGGCAAGATGCTCAGGAAGTAAAAGCACTGACTAAGCAGACCTGGTGACCTGAGCTCCATTCCCAGAACCCAAGTAATAATGGAAGGAGAGAACCTGACTCCACAAAGTGATCCTCTGATTTCTTTATGTATACATACCATGGCATGACACCAGCACACATACACACACATCATATACATACACCATAGTAACTGAAATTAAAGCACTTAAAAATAGTTAAGTAGAGAATTTAATAATCGCTCACTATCTCACTGCTATATGCTATGATCTAAATAATCATGCCTCTTACCAGGACTCCCACCTAAGGGTACATTAGACCCTGTCTCAAAAAAAAAAAATGAATGCTGACATCTTGCCAGTGTAGTAGGCATTTCTATAATCCCAGCTACTTAAAAGTTAAAGAAAGAAGCTGGGCGGTGGTGGCGCACGCCTTTAACCCCAGCACTTGGGAGGCAGAGGCAGGCGGATCTCTGTGAGTTCGAGGCCAGCCTGGTCTCCAAAGCGAGTTCCAGGAAAGGTGCAAAGCTACACAGAGAAACCCTGTCTCGAAAAACTAAAAAAAAAAAAAAAAAAAAAAAAAGTTAAAGAAAAAGACAGGGGGATAGCAAGTTTAAGGCCTGCCTAGACTGTAAAGAAAGCATAAGTGACTTAGGGAGACCCTGTCTCATATAAAAATGAAAAGGGTTTGAGATGTGGCTCAATGGTAGAATGCTTGCCTAGCATACACAAGGCTCTGTGTTCAATTGCTAATACTGTAAATTTTAAAAGGAGGGATAGAAGGGAGAAGGACCTTACATATTACTCATGTGCTCAAAACCCTCCAAGGGTTTCTATTGTACTTAAGGTAAAAATCAAAAGACTCACACTATAACCTCCAATGGCGATGATGAGAATAGCCCCCACAGCATATACAAGTATGAATATTTGAATACTTTGAATACTTGGTCACCAGTTGGTAGAACTGTTTGGGAAGGATAAGGAGATGTGGCCTTGTAAGAAGGGGGTATCTCATGGCAGTGGGATTTGAGGTTTCAAAAGCCTCCCACCATTCCCATTCTCTCACCTAGTGCTGTGTGGATTAAGGTGTTGGCCTTAAACTGTTCCTGCCTCTATGCCTTTGCTCCACTGCCATGGACTCTTAACCTCTTCAACTAAGTTCAACTAAACACTTTCTTTTATAAGTTGCCTTGGTCATGGTGTTTTGTTACAGCAACATAAAAGTAACTAATAGACATCCTTCACACTCCAATAATACCACTTTGATTCTTACTATTCCACTGCTAATTCCATTCCAACTAAATGGGCCTTGTTATTGCTTCTTTGACAGGCAAAACACATTTCCACCTCAGGGTCTTTACTGTACTCTCTTCATGGAAGGGAGGTATCATCATGCATATCAATCCTTTGCTTGAGTTTCACTTTATCTGACAGAATTTCATAGTTATCTCATACAGAAGAGAATACTTAGCTGCTTCCTCCCCTACAGCACCTACCTCTCTTGTTCTACTTAATTTCCTTATAGCGCTAATTACCACCTAATGCATATGCTACTGTCAATAATTTTAAGGAACAAGTGGCCAACCACTTTTAGTTCCCATCAGCAAAATAAGAATGTCTGAATAAGTCTTATTCAAATGCAAAACTATATTATTTTCTCTAAAAAAAAGAACAGAATATTAATGCATTTGCTATCTTTGTGAAAAATCCATTAATTCAATTTGCAAAGATTTTTTTTTACCAGCAATTTTTTGTTACCAGAAAGAAACAAAGCATAGCCCAATTTATAGTGAAGTACTAAAAAATACTTTTACAGCAATTTCAAGTAAGTATAGCAGAACCAAAAATATAGGAAGTCTATCCTTTAATACCTAACACATAGAAATGCTAAATAGATCTAGTGCACACCTATGATCTCTGCAGGAGCCTGCATGTGCAATGGAGTCAGTGTACCTGTGAGGGAGTGTGTAGAATTGTAATATAAGAATAAACAATTAATTGCCTTTATGGAAGAATTGAGGATTTTCTTTTTTTTTTTAAGTTTTAGTTTATTATTAAATTATGTTCATGTGTACATGCATATGAGGGCAGGTGCCCCCAGAAAGCAAAATGCCAGATTCTCTGGAGCTGTGAAGTTGTTAACCACCTAACTGGGAGCAGGGACTCAAACTAGAGTCCTCTGGAAGAGTAGCATGCATTCTTAACCACTGAGCCCTTCAGTCCCAGAATTGAGGATTTTCTAATTCACAAACATGGAGGCAATGAGAGGCATGGACTCTTTTGTGTGTGTGTGTTTTGGTTGTTTTGAGACAAGGTTTCTCTGTGTAACAGCCTTAGCTGTCCTAGAACTCACTCTGTAGACCAGGCTGGCCTAGCATTCACAGAGATCCACCTGCCTCTGCCTCCCAAGTGCTGGGATTAAAGGTATGCACCACAATACCCATCTGAGACATAAACTCTTCAATTTCACTTTATCTGACAGATTTTTCTAATTATCTTAAAAAGCAACACTCACCTGACTCCTCCCCATCAATACTGGTCCCCTTATTCCAATTTAGTTTCCTGTTGGACTATTAGATAATGCGAATAACTCTTTATTGAGCACAGCACATAAAGAGTTGAAACATTAATCATTAAATATAAAAATACCAAGAACCCTCTTATGCAAACATCCATCATAGCCATATTTATCACAAACTAAGAGTTAATACTTCATCAACATTAAGAAATGAAATATAAATCTTTAAACATACCTCCGAGAAACACTTCCTGAGTGTATCTGGGACTTTGCCATCCACCACATGGAGCATTCTTTCCATTTCTTCCCGTACAACATAGCTCCCAGATTCACTTGAAAAAAGACTAAAAATATCTAAGAGAAAGAAAAAGAAATTAATCTTAACATACATCAAGTATAGTTAGTAAAAGTAAGGCAAGAAGAGGAAGGCACAATTGCACTTTGTAAGTACAATTTATTATTGTTGTTGTCATCTTCATCGTCCTCTTCTTGAGATGGTCTTGCTCTGCAGTCTTGGCTGGCCTTGAATTTACAGTACTCCTGCCTCAGCCTCTTGAGAACTATGATTACAAATGTGTGCCACCGTGCCTAATTTACTCTTCAAAATAATTGTGTGGTATTTTTTCATACATGTAATTAATACCAAGTGTTAGCAAAGACTGGAACAAACAGGATCTCCCCCTCTTTTTTTCCCCCCTTTTCTTTTTGGTTTTTGTTGTTTTGGGTT